>NW_015160208.1:1299420-1311059 GCF_001447785.1 Gekko japonicus
CTCTGGGACTAGATGAGCATAAAGATGAAAATAGCCAGTCATTGGAGGGTGACAGAATGTGCATTGCCTTCTCTCAAGTCCACTGTTTCTGCTTACTCTTAACAGGTGAGGGACCAGCTTGCTCAGGAACGCAGCAGCCTGTCTGAGGTTATCCGGCAGGAGTTTGCAGACCGGCTTGTGGGCACAGAGGAGGAGAACAGGCGGCTCAAAGGAGAGATCGCTGAGCTTCGTGCCCGCCAACGCTTGGAACTGGATAGAGTGACACGGGACAAAGAAGAAGAGCTGGAAGAGGTGCATAAAAGGTGAGAGTTTGTTTGCACCTCCTCTGCTAAGAGTTCAGGTCTGATACAGAAGGATGCTAGAGCCATGGATTGGCTTATCTCATAATAGTGGCCATGCCTCTCCCTGCCCCAGACTGCAGAGAAAATGGCACTGCATTGTGTGTTCTTAGCCCAGCAACATCTGCCAAATGTGCAATGCATAACTTTTCGCATTTGCTAATTGGCAGCTGTGCCCAGGCACAAACATGCCAGATATTTGGTGCCTCAGCAAGTAGTCTTGTACTCCAAACAAATTCTCAGTACCGAATTCTACGCTAGATAGAAATGTGTATGATACAAATATGGAATTACTGGATGTACATAGCCTTGAGAATGGTTTGCTGTTTATTAGTTAGTCCCCACTTAAGAGGCATAGGCCTGACCCTCTCTCTTTTCTCCCTCTCCCAGTTTGTAGTAGTGTATATATATCTTATTGTTTTAATTGCAAAAAGTGTTTTTGCTTTTGTCTTATGGCATTGAGTAAGGACTGATTCATAAGACCTTAAGATCCATGGCTGTTTGCTCAGAATGTATGTCTATATTGGGTTTGTGGTCAGGTGACTATTTGCAACTGCTGCTTTTCTCAGGATCAGTTTTTATGTGCCACCATACTACCTTTTTTCCTTTTGAAAACAAGGCAGCAAATGGGAAACTTTTGGACCTGCACACGCGTGTGCACAAACACACACACAGTGTGGCTGCTGCACACACAAACAATGGATAGGAATCTCAAGTGGCGTGTCAGTGGCCTAGTGGTCATGTGAGCAGGAATAAACCTTACATTGGCTTGATTTTTTCCCCATATGGATCTTAATCATCTGTTTTTGTATTGATTGAGCACTAAACAGGATGAGAGACTAGTAATATTTAAATGACCATGGGAGGCTCACTGTATGCTATTTGAGAACCTAGAATGCTGGACTAGGACTGGGGAGATCCAGATTCAAGTCGCCCATTCTGCCATGAATCTCACTGAGTGACTTTGGGTCAGTCATCCACTCTCAGCCTAATCTCCTTTTAGCATTGTTTTAGGATAACATGGAAGAAGAGGGACTTTCATATGCTGCCCTTGGAAGGAGAACTACATAAAAATGTAATAGAGAAGACCTGCAAGGGAGGGGTGCAGAGGAGACTTGCAGGAGCAGGAGCTACCCTCCTTGCAGAAGCAGGAGCTACCCCCCTAGCAGGGTGCCTGTAAGCTTTAAGCCCATGGTTCTCAGCCTCCTTTCATCTTCTCTGCAGAGTTAAGACAGCCATTGTGAAGAAAGAGGAGACTGTGAACACCCTTCGAAAGCAGTATGAGGTAAGCTTCTCTGTGGGTTGGAGGCCCTTTTGTCCTTCATCACCTTCATCACCTTTTGTTCAGCATCTTTATAAATGATTTGGATGAAGGAATAGAGGGAATGCTTATTATATTAAATCTGCAGATCATACTAAATTGGGAGGGGTAACAAATATGGTAGAAGACAAAGTCAGGATAAAGGATGATCCTGACAGGCTTGAAAGCTGGGCTAAAAAATAAAATGAATTTCAATAGGGACAAATGTAAAGTTCTGCATTTAGGTAGGAAAAAATCAAATGCATAAGTATAGGATGGGGGAGACTTGTCTTGGCAGTAGTATGTGTGAAAAGGATCTAGGGGTCTTAATGGACCATTCACTGAACATGAGTCAGCAGTGTGATGCTGTAGCTAAAAAGGCAAATGCAATTTTGGGCTGTATCAACAGAAGTATAGTGTCCAGATCATGTGAAGTGATGGTATTGCTTTACACTGCTCTGGTTAGACCTCACCTAGAGTATTGTGTTCAGTTTTGGGTACCACAGTTTCAGAAGGATATAGACAAGCTGGAACATGTCCAGAGGAGGGCAACAAAGCTGGTGAGGGGTCTGGAGACCAAATCCTATGAGGAAAGGTTGAAGGAGCTGGGTATGTTTAGCCTGGAGAGGAGACGACTGAGAGGTGATATGATAACCATCTTCAAGTACTTGAAGGGCTGTCATACAGAGGATGGTACGGGGTTGTTTTCTGTTGCCCCAGAAGGTCAGACCAGAACCAGTGGGTTGAAATTAAATCAGAAGAGTTTTTGGCTAAACATTAGGAAGAACTTCCTGACAGAGCGGTTCCTGAGTAGAACAGGCTTCCTTGGGAGGTGGTGGGCTCTTTCAAACAGGGTAGATGGCCATCTGACAGCAATGCTGATTCTGTGAACTTAGGGAGATAATGAGAGGGAGGACAGGAAGGGTTGCCACAGTGCTTAGTTCTTGTGGCCCTTTCTTACATGCCCAGGGAAATTATGATCACCACTTTGGGGTCAGGCAGCAAATTTTCTCCAGGCCAGTTTGGCTTGAGATCCTGGAGGCCTTTTGTCATCTTCTGGGCATGGAACAGCGGTCACTGGGGGTGTGTGGGGGAGGTATTTGTGTATTTCCTGCACTGTACAGGGGTTTGGACTAGATGACCCTGGAGGTCCCTTCCAACTCTATGATTCTAATAATTAGAGAAAAATCAAACCAAAGGGAAGATAAATTTCCCTTTACAAAAGCTTTCCAAAATCAGAATCATTTTGATTAGCCATAGTAGTTGGTGTTCTGTATGCATGGGTTGAGATTTTACAAATATTGTGAAATAAAAGTTGCTTTCCATTACATCACCTTTTGTAATTTTGTGCCTTCTGGTGATGATGTGCCTTCTCCTGATAACTCTTACCCTTAAAAGATGTCAGATCATCCTGACCCCAAATTCCCTACTGGTGCCTGACCACACTGTACTTCCTGAGATACTCTCTGTGAAACGGGTTCTCTTGTCTTTGCAGGCAGCCATGAAGAGGGCAGACCACCTAGAGGCCCTCTTGGAACAACAGCGTAAGCAGCTGCTATCAGCCAAGTAGCATCCGCAGGTCGCTCAGCACCACTGTAGCACTGCAAGGACAGAGCCAAGTGGTCATATGCAGCAAAACAGAATCTTCTGTTGTGGTCCACAAGAATCCAAGATAAAATGAACACTAACCTGGATGTAGATGGGGAGGGTTATTGTCCTTTTTATTATTTTTTTAACATGTTCCTTTCCATGTGCCTGAGATCTGACCTCTTTCTGCAAGAAGCCTGGGTAGTATGCCAGATCTTATTGATGTATTTTCAAAGTAAAGTCCAACTGATTCGTAAGATGTAGCAGTGATTTATTTTACTCTCTCAGGGCCTCTGTGTTCTCCAGAGTAAGTTTCTCCCACTCAGAAGATGCTCATTAGTTACTTTACTGGCTTTGCTTCACCAACTTAATACTTCATTTGCTGAGGACTAGTTGCCTGCAATCTTGGATTCTATTATGTTTGGCATGAGCACTGACATCTGGGAAATCCCCACAATGAGTTGATCACAATACCCATTGTTACTGGGGAAGAAGTGAACTCAAGATTTCAGCCCAGTGGAATCAGCAACAGTTTTCCCCTGTGATCTCAGATTCCCCGTCTCCCCCAAATTCTTATTGAAATAGTTGTTCATACTTGGAGGGAGCAGATGAGCTGATAACCCTATTTAGGATTAGAAGGAACGGTCTCCCCACATCAGATAGGTGAGTGACATCTTTGTAGTCAGTTTCAGTTATACTTTGTTAGTTGAAAGAACTGTTTTCCTCTTGTGACTGACTGGGAAAGTGAGAAGGATTCCATTTTAGGCTGCTGAATGCTGCTGCGTTTCTGTGTTCTTGATCTTCAAATTAGCTTCACCAGGACAATGAAGGAAATCGGTGGCCTCTTACAACTGAAGTGTGTTCTTTAAATTCAGAGGTAACTAATACAAAACTGATCGGAAATGATAAGTGTATGGATTTATTTTATTTTTTTGCTCCATACCATTCCAATTTATCCCCTGATTTCTGCATGCATTTTTGGGCCTTTAGTTTTTGCTTCTGTGTGTGTGTTTTCCACTCCTGCCCCCCTTCGATTCTTTTGCGACAACTTTGACCCCAAACTTTTTCTGGAAGCAGATTTTGAGTTGCCTTTTTCCTTCTGTGTAATGTTTCTTTTGATTCTTCTACGGGATCTTAAGTGTGCATGCACAGAGCCTCGGGACCTATAAAAGCTTTAAAGCTTTGAGCATGAGTCTCCCCTCCCACAACGGTTGCTCATTGCATGCCCACGAAATGGGAAGGCCACACTCATTCATCAGTTCTTCCTTAGCTGTTCCATTTGTATGGTGCAGCATACAACATTTAAGAATTGTTCTGCCTGCAAGGGAAAAATCCCACTCACAGACATAGCCTTTGCCTTTTCTGTTCGGGAGAGGATCATAAAGTGGACTCCTGCAAGCACTGCCTTAAGCTGACAAAACAAGCAAGGTGCACTTGTGATAACAGACTAAAGACTCTGTGGTGGGAGAAAGCTCTTACTGCAGATCAGATGGTTGCATCCTCGTCCATGGTCCCCACTGTGCCAGCACTGACAACATAAGATTCTATGGCTTCGATGTCAAGCAATCGGAACCCAAATGACTCCCACTCTAATCGGCAGAAACAGAGCTCTAGTGCAAAGACGTCTGCTGAGCTTAAGCAGCAGAGATCAAAGGCTGCTGAATGGCATTCAGAGGAGTTAGTGCATGATCATAAAAAGAATAAAAGAAAGAACAAATCAAAACACAGGGAGCCCTCTGCACCCACTGACACTTCAGTGGCACCTCAAAAATCAGTGCTGATACAGGACACTGAGGTTGTCACACCAGTCCTGGATGTCTTTCAAAAGGATTGGGATGTGAGCAGTCAGTTGCCGGTGAAAGTGCTAAAATCACTGGCATTGTCCCTTTCATAGGGACAGATTGAAGATACATCACTAGATGTGCCTGCAGACTGGGATGCAAAACATCAGTTTCAGGGGCGAGAGAAAGCTGACTCCCAGCATCAGAGAAGTGATCAATACCAAGACATATGCAGCAAGGTAGTAGTTGCGTCTTTTCTCAGTATTGGGAGTACTCTCCAGTGAGGGAGTTGATTCCACACTCTGACATCTGCATTCATCATGGCTTTGACAGGGCCAATTTCTTCAGAGAGATATATGGAAGATCTTATAGATCTAAAAGCCATTCTCCTCTAAAAAGCTCTTCTTCCTTTTATATAATTGCCATGCTTGGAATATTATTCTTCACTGAGGAGCTACAGAGGCTACAGCCCAGCCTGTTCTCTGCGATGCTGCAGGGAGTCACGCTCTCGGGATTGAGAGGAAAGGAATTCCATTCATCGGCCTTGAGGGGGCGCCTACATTCAGTATAGAGAGGACAATTCTGCTGGAGCACAAAAATTAGCACATAATGCTTACACTGCTTCTGAGAGAAGAAAAACTACAAATCTGGAAGTGCACCCACTTAAGCAAAATTTTCCTTAGTCTACACACAACACTCAAATAAATTACACTGTGTAGAACAAACGGACTATGTACATAAACAGAAAGAAGTCCAGCAAGCTTCACATTCAGACATACACAATACAGAGTCTCCACTGTTTCAGTATTATCAAACTGCTGTTTCAGTATTATCATCCTCAGATGGGGAGCAAGATTTGTCTTCAGATTCTAAATCATATGATAACACTTCTGATTTCCTCCCTTAAAGTATATATACTGAACAGATCACAGAAATGGCTTATGACAGCATATCTCCACCAGAATGGTATTGTAGTCTATCCTTATTGGGGTGATTGGCTGCTAGTTCATATGTCTACCCAGACGTTGTTTCAGCACCTGCAGATAACACTGCGGTTATTGGATCAGTTGGAGTTGAGGGTGAATGTCAAGCCCATGGAGCATCTGCAATTTTTAGGAGTAGTATTAGATTCAGTTGTAGGCCTGGCATCCCTGCCACGGGAAAGAGCAGAGGGTATCATATCCCTCATGAGGCAGAACAAGAGGCAATTTTGATTCAGTGATTATTAGGACTCATGGCATCTACCACAGCAGTAACAACTTATATGAGACTGAGGATGAGACCATTGCAGAACTATTCTACACCAAAGTTAGTGCGACACTCCCTTCTTTGGTGGCTCAATCAGGACAATCTGTTAAGACATCGCCTCTGGTCACATTGACAACAGATGCATCACTTTGAGGTTGGGGTGTGCATTTCCAGGGACATTCAGTGAGCCAGGCTTGGAATCACAGAGAAGCTGCAATGTACAGTGAAGTATTGGAGCTTCTTGCTATAGTCAACGTGATTCAGGCTTTTTCTCCAATCATCAGGGACATGTCAGTTCAGGTGGTGATGGACAACATCTCATTGGTGTATTTACATCAACAAGTGGGGAGGAACTCATTTGCCTACTCTGTGCAACCTTGCAACTCTGTGGGAACAGTGCATGCAATATAGTGTCCGTATCTTGGCAGTGCATGTCCCAGGGAAACAGAACACATTAGCAGATGCATTAAGCTGAAAAAGTGTGCTTTGCAAACGAAAGCTCATACCTTGAATAAACCTTTGTTGGTTCATTTGCCCGGCAAGGCGGGATACAAATTGAAAATAATACATAAATATTAAAGGTGCCACTGGACTCTAAATTTGTTCATTAAGCTGCAGGCGGGGATATGTGGCCCACGAATGGTCCATGGACGACAGGGTCATGACAAAACTGTTTGCTTGGTGGGGAACACCAACAGTAGACATGTTCACTTCACCAATTAATTACAAATACCCAGTGTATTCCATGAGAGGGGGAGTGGGAAGAGATTCAAAAGGGAGATGTGTTCACAGTGAAGTGGACAGGAGAATTGTTTTACATGTTCCCACCTCTGCCCCTGATGTTAAAAGTGCTTCACAAAATAAAGATAGACAGGACCAATTGCGTCCTAATTGCACCATTCTAGCCAAGACAGGTGTGGTTTCCGACTCTACCACACATGGCGAGGGGTCGGTATCTGCCTCTTTTGAGAAACAGAAGGGAGGAAAGATATCGCACCCAGATGTGGTCAAACTGCATCTGACAGTATGGAGAATGGCTTACCTTTTGGGCCAGATCTCACACACAAAGTGTTGGATAATGCAAAAAAATGCCATTGACTAAGAAATCGCATAATGCTAAAGAGACGAGTTTTGTAGCATATTCAAAGGGTCAAGGCTTGGATTCAGTGACCTACTCCACAGTGAACCTGTGTGAGTATCTCCTAAGCCTACAAACTGAGGTTTAGGCATTTCCTCACTGAGAGTTCACTTAGCAGCCATTTCATCACATCATTTTAAGGTGGATGTTTTCTCATCCATTGATGAAACTTTTTTTTAAAGGTATAGGTAGAACTTTCCCCCCAACTTCATGTTTGCTTTCCCCCTCAAGTTTATGGTTAGTGTTATCAGTTTTAATGAAAATGGCATTTGAGCCTTTGGCTACTTGTAACATAAAGTTACTGTCTCTAAAAGTGTCATTTTTAGTTGCAGTAACTTCAGCAAAAAGGACCGGAGAGTTGTGTACATTACATGTGGATGCTTACATAGTTTTCCGTGCAGATAAAGTGACTTTGAGGCCAGACCTATCCTTTTTGCCTAAAGTAGTGTAACAATTACACATGTTGCAGGATATAGTACTCCCATCCCCCCCCCCGCGACTAACAACAGGGGGCGGTGGCACAGGCAGTTAAATGCCTGTAGAAATAGTCATCTCGAACAGCTGTAACAGCGGTTCGAATACCACCGTGGTCGGGGTGAGCTCCCGACCCTTGCCCCAGCTCCTGCCAACCCAGCAGTCCAAAAGCCCATCGGGGCAATTAGGTAAATGGGTACCTGTCCGTAGGAGGACAGGGGAGTACCCCTCCCTCGAAATTGGGCTCCAGCCGAGCGAGGAATCGAGAAGTGGAGGCAACATGGCGGCGGTCAGCACGGAGGAGATGCAGAGAGGCAGCGACATCCCAAGGAGGCGGTTGGCTCGGCAGCTGATGATGTGGCCAGCAGGAGGACGTCCGGAGCTGCAAGGACATTGTGACGCCCACCGCGGCTGCGCACCAGGACCCATAACCAACAGCCCCCGAGAGGAGTCGCCAGAGAGCCGAAAGAACAGCGGAGGCCACAGAAAGCCGCACCGGAGAGAACTGGAAGAAGTTGCCCACTCGCCAGATAAACGAACGATAGGAGCCGGGAGGGTACCTGGTCGGGCTCCCCCCACCCCAGACGTACTGTGGCCATAGTTAGGGTTTCTGCATAAGTCTCTGCACCATGCACCGTGTAAGCCGCTCAGAGCCCTTCAGTGGTGAGCGGGGTACAAATTGAAAGTATAAATAAATAAATAAAACAGATGCAGAGCAAGTACTACACACTTCAGATGTCAAAAGAGTTTTGGCTTCTTATATTGATAGAACCCTACCTTTCCATAAGGATTTACATCTTTTTATCTGCTATGGGGGCCATAGAAAGGGTTTAAAGATTTCATCTCAGCTTTTGACTAAGTGGACTGTAGAACTGATAGCCTTGTGTTACACCATTGTAAAGAACTTATTCAATGTGGGCAACTGCAACAACAACCACCTTTTCGAGGGGAGTCTCCATGCCAGATCTCTGTAAGGTTGCTCAATGTTCATAAGCCATTATGCAATGGATGTTAGAGCAAGGAGAAATGCAGCATTTGGAAAAGCTGTTTAAAACTCGTTACTTTCATAAATTGGTTGCACAGTGGTTAATGCTTTGTTTTTGTTACTAATAAAGTTTACTTAGCGTAATTCCACCTGTTCCCACCTACACTGTTTTAAGCTTGCTACTGTATCCCAAATGTGTGTTGCAGAGACCACGAAGAAGAAAAACAGTCTGTTTACCTGTAACTGGTATTCTTTGAGTGGTCATTTGTGCTGTCACATAATCCACCCAGCCTTCCCTGCAACATGTATGTAATTTATCTAGCCTGCTGCACTGGGAAGAACTCATGGATGAGTGCAGGTGCACTTGGTGAGTGGCCATTGTGTGAGAGGAACCATGCTGAAAGTTTTAAAGCTTTTATAGGTTCTGTGGGTCTGCATGCATACACTTGAGATCCCATATGTGTGACTGCACAGATGACTGCTCAAAGAACACCAATTACAGGTAAGCAACCTGTTTTTGTCTTTGTCTTGCTCACTCATAGCCACCTCCAGGTCACTTTTCAGTGATGGAACTGTTGTTGTTATCAAAACACTCCCTCCTTCCCCCACCCTGAAGACAAGTGGTTTTTTACTTTTTAAAAAAGCACTAAAATATTGATTCATTTATATACTGTTTTAACAATCAGTTCACCAGGTTCTGAGCTTTAATTTTTTATAAGTAAGTCTGTAGCACCTTCCCTCAAGGAAAAAGGCACATCTCCATGAGGGAAAAGCCTAGAGACTTACTTTTTTAGTGCCTTTTTAAAAATGCCATCATGATATTGATATATCAATATAGGCATGCACAAAAAATAAAAGGGTTGTGTGTGTTTTGATGTTGCTGTTGATGAGAGCACCCTCCCTTGAAAATCCTGATTAAGGCAGGTGTGGAAGAAAATAAACTGACTCCACAACTGGAAAAATGAAGAGGGACGGCAGACGTGCAGAAGAATTGTGTCCACAATGCCCTACATGTGAGAAAGAGAGATGTGGCTCCAGCTTGACAACATTGCTGCTGATCTGTTTGTAGAGCTGCCTTTTCTCTAAGCACATCTCATGATTTTGTGGTCTTCAGGGTGTGAGAGTCTTCGGCCTGCTTCCTTATTTGTTTCCACTTACTGTGATCTCTCTGCAGCTCTTGATCATAGCATAAATTGAGGGCGATTAAAGGGTTTTTTAAAACTACATCTTTGGGTGGTATCAAGTTCTTGGCTACCTTTCACTTTAGCAGTTATGACAGATGTAGGCTGTTATATGACTAGGCATCCTAAGCTTAGCTTGTGCATTTAAAAGACAACCATAAAATACAGTGGTGCGCGGGGGTAGGGGTTGGAAGGTATGGGTAACTTGCTACCTGAAATGGGAGGAACTTAGATCTGTCACCTACAAACTATGCAAGATCCATATATTTTGGTTACCTTTATTTTTAACAGTTATCCTACCTCACCCAGCATGTTCCACACAGCTCACAAAAATGTACATAATTTCCGCTTTTTATTTAGGCATTTCTATCCTACTTTTCTCCCCACTAGGGCATCGTAGCAGTTTATAAAGAATAAGAAAACTATAACTCAAAGAAAAAAATGCACCACCTACTCTTGAGCTGGTCTTGGATCCACTGGCTGTTTCAGTCAGGGCCTGTGCTTCTGGATATAGCCATGCTAAATCCTTACAGAAGTGGAATAGAATCCCATGCAGCTGGTACCAGGATGCCCCTAACCTTCCTCCACTGCCAGAAAAGCCCCAGGCCACACACATGCAACAGTGAAGGAACAGAAGCTCAGCCCCAGGTCTCTAACAGTGGGCAGAGATTTTCCCAAGAAATTCCCCCCTGTATTAGTAATGAGAAGTAAAGGCCTGTGTCAGGCACTGTGGCTGCCATAATAGACAATATGGAAATTGATAGACCAAAGTTCTGGCTCTGTGTAATGGTAGTTTTCTGTGTCCCATGAAGCTCTGTGCCTTGAAGTGTTGTTTCAGCTCTTGGTCTGACTTCAATCCCAGCTAAATATTATCCACATGCTTTGAAGCTATAAAGGTAGGAACAAATGAATGCTGAGACTTCAGGATCCTGAATTCCATTTTATCTCTTCCATTTTTTGGTGACATGAACAAAGTATCAAAAACATCTGATGCACAGAAAGGTGGCAGAGAGAAGCTTAATAGGGCTTGCAACCAATCCATGTTTCTATTTAGCCTTAGAGGGTAGTTTTCTAAATAGTAAACCTCCTCCTTCCGGTCTTTATTAGTAATGATACATAATACTGTGTATTTCAGTTGTCCAAAGCACTTCACTTACATGATTTCCTTAATACATGATCATAAGAGTAATTGTAGTTTAAATTAAATTAAAGTCCTAAAATAGCTAATTCCAAGAGAGAAAAAACTATATTCACTTGTAGCAACCAAGAAAGTGCTGTGGTTCACCAATCACACCCTGGGGATTTTACTAAAAGCAAACCAATCTTAGCCCCATTATAAAGTTGTTAGCCTTTTCCCTTTATTACTACTACAGAGCTTTTTTAAAAACAAATGTTTCTTGGCATGAAGCAATAAATTTGTAGCTTAGTAGGCAAAAATTATGCAGAAACGTTCAACCCAAGCCTTCTGTGCTATGTATCTGTCTGTCTGTCTTCCTACCCATGGCCTGACTCCAATATCCTTTTAATCTTCACTTATTCACTTATTGTTTATGACAGACTGACTCCCTCCCGCATTTTCAAATGCTATGCTAGCTTTCTATCTTTCC
>NW_015160208.1:1311304-1321707 GCF_001447785.1 Gekko japonicus
CAGATATATCTAGCCTCAGTGTTCCCTGTAAGCTGAGTTAGGGTGAGGTAGCTCCAGGGGTCATTTGGGGGGGGGGACGCGGGGGGACGCCATCCCCCCGGGTGAGGTGCGGGAGGGCGGGGCCTGGAGCTCCCTGCTGGTGCCCGCTGGAGGTCGCTGCCGGCTGTGGGGAGGACACACTTCCGGTGATGTCAGGGTGTGTGGCATATGCTAATGAGTTATGCTAATGAGTCCCCCTAGCTCTTTTTCTACGAAATGACCCCTGGGTAGCTCACAGTTTTTTAGCCTCCAGCTCACAGTTTTTTGTCTTCATTCAGGAAGGATGGCTCCAGTGCAAACTAATTTATTCAATAGCCAAATCCCTCGCTCACAACTTTAATGCCAGTAGCTCACAAAGTAGAATTTTTGCTCACAAGACTCCACAGCTTAGAGGGAGCATTGTCCTATCTCCTAGTAATATCCAAAGCCACTTGTGCAGATCCTTGTGACATAGGTAAGGCAACATAGCACTATCTTCTGGCCAGTGGCATGTACTCCAATTAATTGTCCTTGCTGCAAGCAAAATCCCTGTGGCTTTTTTTGTTTGTTGTTTGCTCAGAGTTAAAACTGTAACCAAAGTGCTTATTTGTTAAGGACCTCTGGTTGCCTACTTGGAAGTATTTACTTTGGACCAGACTAAGAAAGCTTAAACTGAAGTTATGTGCTGGTGATTCTATGATACTTCAGTTCACTTTATCGACATTTGTTGGGTTTTTTGCATGGTCCAAGTGATTCCTAGTAAAAGTTAACCAATTACAGAATTAGTAGAACTGAGCAGCCAAGCTTCCCAATGCTTCACTGTCATGGCTAGTTGATAAAGCTGCTGTGTTTTTTCCCTTCTCCCTTGCCTTTGCTTGTTCTGCCTATCATTGTCTTTAATTTGGGAATTAATTAGGTAGTCAGCCATGAAATTAAAAGATGGCTGCTCCTTGGGAGGAAAGCGATGGCGAACCTAAACAGCTTGATAAAAAGTAGAGACATCACCCTGCCAACAAAAGTCCGCATGGTCAAAGCAATGGTATTCCCAGTAGTCATGTATGGCTGCGAGAGTTGGACTATAAGGAAGGCTGAGTCTTTTGAACTATGGTGCTGGAGAAGACTCTTGAGAGTCCCTTGGACTGCAAGGAGATCAAATCAGTCAATCCTAAAAGAAATCAACCCTGACTGTTCCCTGGAAGTCCAGATAATGAAACTGAAGCTCAAATACTTTGGCCACCAAATGAGAAGGGAGCACTCACTGGAGAAGACCCTGATGCTGGGAAAGATTGAAGGTCAAAGAAGAAGGGGACGGCAAAGGATGAGATGGTTAGACAGTGTCATAGATGCAATGAACATGAAGTTGAGCAAACTTCAGAGGACGGCGGAAGACTAGAAGGCCTGTCGTGATCTGGTCCATGGGGTCGCGAAGAGTCGGACTCGACTGTGCGACTGAACAACAAAAATGGAGGGTGTACCCAAGATCAAAGAACAAATTAAGGTACCTGTTAGCATCCTTTTGGCTATTGTTTAATGTTGCAATCAGGCTGACTAAAATAAAAATAATGAATTTTTCTCAGCCCCTCTTGCCTTTGAGTGGGAAGGAGATTCCAGGGTCTGAAACAGACCTGATAACAACTGGGTTGAAATGTTTCTCTGAATAAGGCTGATAATTCTATGCATGCTTCTTCGGAAGAATAACCTATGAAGCTCAGTGGGATTTACTTTTGGATAGGATTGGGCTGTGTGGGCAGCTGTACCACTGGTGTGTTTAACTACATAGTGCAGTTACACTAAGCACGCATGAAGCCTAGTAAATTCCTGTTGTGCAAATGACTGCCCTTTTGGGGAGTGTGTGTGTCTGCGCTCATGCTTTCCCTCACCTCTGGGACACTTTGGAGTAATCTATCCCTCACATACTCTATCAGCCCAGGGTAGAGCATGGCAGTGCCAGTCATGATACTAATTGCAGCTCCAGTTCTTCATGAACGCCAAGGTTTTAAATATTTAATCATGTGAAATCCAGTGTGGGAAAACATCACCAGAAAGAGGCCTTTTGTTTCAGATGAGGGGTAGGAGGGCAGAGGAGGGATTTATTGTTTAAGGTGCTGTATGCAAACTGGCCACATAACGTTGCTGTGCCCAAAACAATCGGGGGAGTAAAACCTGTACAGCATGAGAGAAAGGAGCTGATTGTCTTCTTGTGCACTACCCATGCAAAGGGCAGTGGGGTGGGAGCACGCTTTCCAACAGTGAGATTCAGTATAGTACCCCCCCTCCCCAGCTCTTCCCAAACTCTCCCACTAAGATGCAAGACATCTGCTATAAAGAAGCTTTAATGAGATTATTATTGCCGTGGCTTGGAAGTTTCAATTTTTTGACAGGTAAAGTGAAGCTGATTACTGGGGAGATTGGGATGTGATTTTGGACTGACTGGATTTAGATCCAGATGGTCATCCATGTTGGTCTGAAGCAGTAGAACAAATTTAGAGTCCAGTGGCACCTTGTTGTCTTAAAGGTGCCACTGGACTCTAAATTTGTTGGACAGACTGAATGAAATACCTTGAGCATGACCGGATTATTCTATCACTAGCCCCAAGGGTTCCTTATGGACACAAGAAATGGCAGTAAGTGAGGGCCAAACTAAAGAAGGTGGTGTCTCCAAGTTCCCCTTGGGAATGTGCCTCCATTTTGTAGAGTGAGTTCTCCTTTTAGCAAAGTCATGGGGTCCTGATTCTGGTTGGGGAGGAGGGGTTCCTGACTTCTTTGTGTGCCATTTTCCTGATCCAGACTAGCGTGCAGGAGCATGTTGGGAAACAATGCCCCCAGCACTATTTTGGGTTGGAAAAACAGCATGGGGAAAAGGCAAGAGCTCCTGGTTCCCCATGCCATGGTGGTCCTGAGCAGAACTGGGTCTCCACAGCACTTTTAATAGAAGTTCCCCAGGGGCAGTTCACTCTACAGAATCGAGGCACCTCCCTGGGGCAAACTCAGGGATGCTGTCTTGTCAAGGTTGGCCCTAAATCCTGGTCTACACATGGGGTTGATTGAGATGGTGGAATTCTGAGGAGATACACTGGGCTTGTCACTTTGGAGGGAGAGGTCACATCTTTAATGTTCCTCATATTAAAATCTCTTTGAAAACAACAACAAAAAAATAACCCATCTATGAGAGGTTATATGGGAATTATTATGAACAGTTGAAAAATGTTCTCTCTTGATCTCAGTCTGAAGTGGTAGTGTTGATTCTGCCACCTAGTAGCCGATGTTGTTCCCGGAAGAGGTCATAATGAGTTATCTTAGGGGGGAGCCTCTCTTCGTTTCCCCACCTGCACCCCTCTCATGGCTGTTTCTGCTGTGGGGGTGGCTTTTCCAGCCTCCTTGTGCATGCAGCAAGAATTATTTTCAGGGTTGTCATTGGTGCTAATTATTCAGAGCTTGGGAAACAATCGATTAAAAAAATCAAATCCAAATGCTGTGATGTTACAGTCAGATACTACATGTTGTTTGGGAAGTAAAATAGATTATGCGGAGCTTAGTGGGATAAGAGTTGCTTTTCTTGTTCAGAAGACAGGCTCCTAGCTTCTCTATCATACTGTCTAAATCTTTCATTCATATGCATGAATTTTTGGGTGCACATAGAATGCATCATCATGCTTTTATTCACCACACTTCTTGGAGCCACCACTAGACACCTGCCAGCAGATATACTTTCAAAGTGGTGCAACTTCTGGCAGCTGTCAAAAGTTCTCCTCTTTCTTATCTAGGTGAGCTCCAAGTTCCAGTAGATATTGTTTAGCAAAGCACGTCTAGGGGGCTCACATTCACCCATTCTGTTGCTCGGAGCAGTCATGTCTGCATTCATACATGTCCACACAGCTCTACAAAGTAGATTGTGTGGTAGCTCAGAAAGTCTGCCTTTGATGTCTCCGTGTCATTGCCAGTTGTCAATGCAAAATCCACAGCTAATGACCATTTCATTTTTCTGCAGTCAAAGGAACCAGGCTATCCTTGTCACTGGATAACCATGGAATGACACTTGCTGTGATCTGTCCATATAATACCTGTGTGAAAGTATTTAAAATTACAACCTGCCGCTTGTTATAACTGTCTCTGGTAAATGTTAAAGCCTTACCCAGCTCCACAGTTTTTGTTTTGGGGTTACTGATTTTTGCATAGATAAGTCAACACTCTGGCTTGTGGTGCTTTTTATTTTGGGTGTGGAGGAGGATACTTGCAATCCACAGCACAGAACTGCTATTAGGACAGACCGCTGCTCATTTAGGAATGTCAGAGTGACATGTTGTAACTTTGTGCAAGAATTTTAGGAGCCCTCCCCTCCCCGCCTTGGCTAATCCTCTGGGGTTTTTTTTGTTTCCTCTACTTGATCTTTGCTAATTTCTAGGCCAGTAGTCCCCTTTCAGACATGAATAATACAGTTATATTACATAACAGATTATGTTGGGGTTTATCTTGGATAACAGCCCAGGCCCTACAGTTATGATGATGCCTGAGACAGAGCTCTGGTGACAGGCTGAGGTCTGGGCTTTGAAGTGTTTTCTATCGTGGTTCCGACTCAGTTGCTGGAAATTCAGATCAAAATGTTAATGAAATTAAATTGTCCATCAATTCTAACATTTCTGGCATCTTCTGCATTCAGATGTATGATTCAAGCTGCAGTTTTAATGAAACCTTTGCTGTTTTTCAGTTAGCTTGATGGAAGAGCATTTCCATGGCAACATAGAATATATGTGTGAGAAACTGGATGGCTGCTTTGGTACGATCATCGTTATTTTTGGCAAATCCAGGGAGACAGACCAACTTTGCCCAGAGTAGTTCTCTGGTAGGGCTGTAAGTCCACTGAGGAGAGAGAAAATGGTGCCCTCAGCTCTCAGAATTCACGCTGCAGGTGCTCTACGTTTGTTGGAACTTGTCCATCTGGGAGTGCCCCCTTCTGCTCTGCAAGGCCATCACACCACTGTGGCTATAATAAAGTCTGCTAGAGATGCTTGTCTTTGAGGAAGCAAAAAAATAGCCTCTCTTCTTTAATGATTTACTGAAGTTAATTGGGACCTATTAGCCTAGAATCAATTGTTCTGCTCCTTGGAGAAAGGTCAAAGGTTTACGATGATTTCTGGCAGCTGATCCTCATGGTACAATTCAGCTGCCTGCTCTCAGGCTGAAAATAGAGGGAAGAGCAAGCAGATACTATTGTTGGACAATGGCAAGAAGAAAAACTCCAGAAAGGCTGTCCTTTTGGCAGTGACGATATACCTGTTCAGTCTACTTGAACAGCAAGTACAGTCTTCTTTTCTAGTTGTTTTCATAACCAAGCATTAGATTGCTTCAAACATACAATGGGGTAGTCAAGAAAGCAGTGATGGAGGGAACCACAGCTGTCCCAACACACACACAGTGTTTGGCTGCTGGATTATCATCACTGACCCACAAGCATTACCCTGGGCCCAAGGGCATTGGTTGCAGGGACTGCTGAGATCACACCTCAGGTGAGCACCTGGCTATAGCTGATTCAGTCTAGACAAGTACTCCAAGAAAGGCAGAATGATCTGATAGCAAAGGTCACTTGGACCTAGAGGGAAAGGATGCATTTAAAAATCCGTTTGCTACAGGGGATCAGTGGTTGATTTTCTTGCAAGGAGTTGGGTAGAAGAAATTGTTTGAGTGTTCTCAGCTACTCCACCAGTTTACCAATTTACTAATGTATCCTGGTGACTGATAACTAGGGGTGTGCAGGGGAAAATATTTGGTATTTTTCGGATTCTAGTATAATGAAGCTGAATTTTTTCAGTATTCCTGAATGTACCTGAATACCAATACCGCTAATGTATTGGTATCCAGAAATGTTCAGGAATACCGAAAAAATTCAGCTCCATTATATCTTATGGGGCCATTGTAGTCAATGGCAAAATCTTCTAAGGAGTATTCAGTGGGCTGGGGGGAGGAGGTTTGAGGTAGAGGCACCAGATTTGTACTGTAGCTGCTGAAGCCTCTCCCAAAAAGCACCCCCAAGTTTGGAAAAGTTTGGACCAGGGGGTCCAGTTCTAGGGGCATCTAAAAAGGGTGCCACCATCCTCCATTGTTTCCAAAGGCAGGCAGATAAAACATCAGCCAAGCAGTTTCTCCCAGAGAAGCTCTGCAGTAGAAACTAAGAGGCGTGGTGTGAGGGGGCATGTTTGCAAGGTCAGCAGCAGAAACAGTGCCACTGTGGCAGTGCCAAAACCCAACAGGGCTTCGATCAAATCTGAGAATCTCTGAAGCATAGGGGGCATGACTGCAAGACCAGCAGCAGAACCAGTGCAATCTGCTAGTGCCCAGCAGCAGAACCCAGTGCCAACCTACTAGCTGAACCCAGTGCCATTGTGGCAAATGCCAGCTCAACAGGAGGACTGATGTCAACTTACACACAGAACCATCACAACAACAATACACAGACAATTTTTTAAAGAACAAACTTCTGTGATTGGCCAAAGAGCAGGGTGCCCACCCTTACTTGTGATCCTATTGGCCAGTGCTCCTCCCTCTTCCTGTCCCTGGGAAAGCGAGCTAGTAGATGGGCTTCAAGTTCGAATCCAGCAGCAACAACAGCCTTACAAGCTGCAATGCTATTTGGAAAGGAACTGCAGTGATTGTCCATATATAAGGTCCCTTTCCCCCCCTCCCTTCTGGAAAGCAGAGCAAAGGTCAGGGAAGAGACAGAAACGACAGGAAAGAGAAGGTAAGTGCAACCCTTTAAAGTTTAACCCTCCCTCCCCCAAGCCTGTATTCGGCAATGCCAAATAAAAGAAAAATAGTTTTGGCTTTTATTCGGCATCCTGTATTCAGTGGCCAAATCAGATCAGAAGTTCTGATTCGGGGGGGGGGGGTTTCAGCGAGCTGATGGCGGCTGTATCTCCTGGGATCTCCCAGGAAGGCGGCTCGCAAACCAGCAGTTAGAGAGAGGGTGTGAATGTCCACGCCCCCCGGGGACCTTTGCGAAGGGTCTCCAATCATGGAGCATTGAGGGTCGCCTCTTTCCCGGCATGCTATTGGGAAATTGAGGCGTCCGTTTGCTCCGACGGTCTCTCTGGCAAGGACTAAGCTACACACACCCCATCAAGCGAATGGAGGTTGAGTGGCAAATAAGCATATCTGTCGGCAAGATCTACTTGATCTACATATGAAGAGTGAGTAAAGTTGAAACGAAACAACAAAACAAAAGCCCCCTGGGGAAAAGCAAGGGGGGGAGAGAGGACTCTCCTCCGCTAAGAACTGTTTATAAGTGTAACAGAGCTAGATGAAGGGGGGGCAGGTTTAAAAGCGGCAATGGACTATATGGAGAAATTCCAGGAGACAGTTAAGCGTTGAAACAAGTTTTCGGGACTTTGGCAAACTTTGTAAAAGTAAACATCCTTAAAAATGGCGATGGACAATGTAGTAAGAGCAACAAGCAATATCCAAGCTTTCTCCAGGAAGTGGAAGAGCTGCTGGTTAACCATCTGACCGGAAATAATCATAGACTCTTGCAAACTGTGTCTTAAGCCTTTGTTCCCTATTGGTATAAACGAGGTACTATGCAAGAACTGTGCTACATGTCAGCTGTTGCTTTTAAAAGGACTGTGTTAATATTGGAGAAGCATCTAACCAATGATCATAGGGGCTTCCAGGATTGAAGAGGAGAGTCAAGTGGGCATTTGCAATTCGAAGGGCCTGTATGCAGACCATAAGCGAGGCTTAAAGTGAAGGAGTATCCTCCATGGTTATATCCTGATTAAGTCTGCGGGGCAATAAGGTGACGAGACTCTCTTCAAGTCGGGTAGTGAAAAGCAAATTGGAATGACCCCTATGATTGAAGGCAAGAATTTAAGCGGAACAGTCCTGGAAAAAGGAGAAGGGACTTTGTTTTGAGATGGCCAGTTCCTGATACAGCAAGATGATGCCACAGAGAAGAAGAAAGAGGAAAACAGCAATGAAAGAGAAAATGAGATTGTGTAATATCTACTGAGGGAGACTTATTGTTAATTTGCTTTTAATGGTGGAGGGAAAAATAATGGTTAAATGAGATGCCATTGTTCTCTGTAATTTGTGTCTAAGTTAAATAGCCATTCTCCTGGACTACTCTTTATATAGTCAGATTTGTTGGGATGTTTTTACAAGCTATGTTGATGAGTGTTCACTCTCAATGTTAAAGAAAGCTTTTTATTATTGTTAAACAAATTTTTTACAAGCTGTATGTGACCTCCAACCCTTGGGTTTTTAGTGGATTTTCTTTTCTTTCTCCTATAGTGTGTAGATTCCCTTCCTATTTTCGTTGTAGTTTTTAGAAAATGCAAATAAAAAATCCCCTATGGGAGGCCATAAAAAAAATAAAGAAATTCTGATTCGGCTTGTCAAATACCCGAAAAATGCCCAAAAGGAATTTTTCAGGCTTTCCCCCCCAGCTTGGCTTTACCAAATGCATACCCCTACTGATAAACTAGAATTTCCAAAGTAAAGCAGATGGTAAAGCTGTGGAGTGTGTTGCAAAGGATATCCATGGCACTGTCGTGTTCTATGATGACGTGGGTGTATTCTGGAGTGAAAGGCAGTATCTCAAAATAAGAGACAACAGGCACTTCTGCTGAGGTTCTTGCACATGGAAATGGATAGAAGAGGTGGCCCCTTTTCAGAAAGAACGGAGCTGGAGCTGCACCATTCACAGCCCATTTCTTTTGCTTGCTTGCTTGCTTGTGCTTCCCATTAGGATAAGATTCAGATGCATATCGGGCTTTTCTACATGAGTTTTTTCCATCATTCTGGCCCCATATTGTGTAGGGTTTATTCCCCAATTTCTGCACACATTTTTCTGCCTTTAGTTTTCATTTCACTTTTTGTTTCCCCCTGGGATTTTTCTGGTTCTCTTGAAACCACTTTTATCCCAGTGTTTTACTGGAAGCTGATTTTGAGTTGGGTTGGTAAATTACACACAAGTAGTGAATTACACACAAGTAGTGTGTAGTGAATTACACACAAGTAGTGAAGGGCAGTGAATATAAATCCAATCTCTTCTTCTCTTCAGTTTTGATTATTTTAAAAAGCCCTAAAATATCAGTATATCCATATAATGTTGCCCTCCCTATGCATTTTCATAGTTGTGTAGTCAGTTTATCTACTTCTGCTTATGGCTTAAGTAAAAAATAAGTAAGGCTCTATCCCCCTCCCTTGCGAAGATACCAGGAAAAGGGCATATCTCCACAAGGGAAGGAGATAGAGACTTCCTTTTAAAATGAAAGGTGGGAATTCAGAGAACCTGCTTGAACTATCATTGCAACACTATATTGATATATTGATATTTAGGGCCTTTTTTGATAAAGGGGGAGGTGCTATGATGCTGGCAATGATGACACCAATGACAGCAGCACTCGCCCTTGAAAATCCCGATTATTTAAGCCACATGCAGAAGAAAATAAACTAACTCCACAACTATGAAAATACACAGGGTGGGCAGAACTGTGCCTGAACCAGTTCCATTGTTTGTGGATCAACTGCCAAGAAAATCAGGAGTAAATCAAGCATGCAGAAAATCCCATTGTTGCAGGGAAACCTATTGGTCACCATTGCTGGACCCTTTGGCGCACAGAATGGACCTACTTTGTGGAATTTCACACATCTATTGCTATCCCCCCTCCCATTTCTACCATGCAAAAGAGAGGATCAAGTAAAGGACATACTAACCAATCAGGAGAGTGGCTTTATTTGCTTTCCACCAGAATGTGACAACAGTAGCTTATGTATTAGGCTTTTATAGCTCTCTTCCAGAAGGATGGCAATGGGGTTAGGAAAAAGAACACAATACTAGGAGGTGGGCTCTAAAGACACACATCTACGTCACTTGTTTTGTTCTCATGTTCTGCCTAATGCAGATATGTAACTATTGGATATTTGGCAAAGGCAGAAGTCAATGACAATAGGCATTGTCTTAGGGGGGAGGAAAGCTGCAGCTGATGGGCAAGGGCTGAGTAGTGTGTTGCTGCAATGCCAGTGGAAGCCTGAGCCTCTGGTCACTATTTTCCTAAGGATTTGAAGAGTGGGATTTAACTCTGTGGAGTCTTCCACCGCTGAAGTGCACATTGGGCCAGATAATAAGTCTGTGAGATTATGTATCTGTATCTATCCATATACATAAAACCTCACGGAAATATTTCAAGGGGTATGAGGAATTTCATAATGGACTCCCTGGTGAGGAGAGAGCACAGAGAGAGTAGCCCTGACTCACTGTGAAACCTTCCTGTCCTCAGAGGGGAATCCCTGGCTCTGTGCACTCTTGGCAAGACCTGACTCAGCAGTAAATTTCCTTCCTCCCATCCTGCAAAGCAATATGGAAGGGGTCGTACAAAAAGAACAGACAGATA
>NW_015160208.1:1321749-1324702 GCF_001447785.1 Gekko japonicus
GACAGAAGCTCATCTGCTCCTCTTCTATTTTTTCTTTGGAATCTTCTCCTTGGTGATCAGGTCAGAAAACTCTGCAATGGAAAACAGAAATCAAACAGAGTTGGTGGGTCTGGTTCCAACAGGGACTGGTTAAGGTTTCTGACTGTTTAATCCCCCCCCCCTTTTTTTTTTGTAAATCAAGAGAAATGACAAAGGATGCTTCGTTATGTTTTAGGAATGCCTCCATTCCCACCCAGAGAGCCACGGACCTCTGGCCCCACCATGTTGTGATCCCAAGTCCCAGTCCAAAAGAATCAACAGTTTTGTCTCTAGATGTCTGTGCTGCCATGCAGAAAAATAAAATGGCCTACCATTTGATGGGGAATATTTTATGTGGAATAGTTTTCAGCGGCCTCCATCCAGTGGCTGCATTGTGTAAACCCTCCACAAACCAGAGTGGCACTCAGAGCTAACCGAGGCCTGGTTTGCACATAGTCAGCAGATGACCTTGATGGAAACCCGCATGACCCATCATTCTTCCACTAAAAGCTATAGGTACCTACGTTATATAAAGTGGCCATCCAAGTTATGTAGGTAGACAGTATATCTAGCTTGGGGAATTCCTTCCTTTAGTGCTGCTTCTACACCCACCCACCCCAAACCTCTCCCAAGGCAGATAGTCACAGCAGTGTCTCCCTCATGGTTTAAACGCCTTGTCCATATGTCTCTCTCTGAATCACTCTGGTTCTAATGATGCCTCGACTTTTCTCAAATTGAGAGTTTGAGCAGCAGCAGGAGAACTGCCTAGTTTTACTAATTCATTTTCCATTTGCCTAGGTTTTCATAAAAAGGTAAAGGTTCCCTTGCTCGAAAGCCAGTGGAATCCGACTCTAGGGTTGTGGTGCTCATCTCCGTTTCAAAGCCGAAGAGCCAGCGCTGTCCGAAGACGTTTCCGTGGTCATGTGGCCGGCATGACTAAACACCAAGGCGCACGGAACACTGTTTTTTTTCATACCTTCCTCTAAAACATGTGAGCCAGATTTTCAGCCTGAAAAGCACATCTGCATCTCTGTTTGCTTTTGCAGGCTTGGAACTCGATGTCACCTCTTCCCATTTCCACTGCTGGCAGTCCAGGGCTGCTTCTGGCTTGCCCATCTTTACCTTTAGGCAAGCCAGCAGTGCTGGGGAGCTGTCTGTGGCTGCTGCTTGCTGTGGGCAAAGACCCACATGAGACCCTCTCTGCCACAGTCCTGTTCTTCATGGTCTTTCAGCTGCCGAACAATTTTGAAGCAAGAATCGGCTCCCTTGCAAGTTGCTGATGTTTCAGACTAATGTGATGTTCCTGACAAATTACTAAGCAATTCAAGAGCCATATGAAAAGTTCCTCTGGGTTGCATGTGGCCTTTGGGCTAAAAAATGCTCCTCCTAGGCAGAGGCAGAACTGAGTCAACTGAGCTGGAAGAAAGAACCCAGGAGAGAGCTGCTGGGAAGGGTTTATTTTTTTGCCTTTCCTAAACGGCTAAACTAGTGGGGAGCATTAACTGAGGCTGCTTTGTGAGAGGACAGAGTTTGAGGGCGAGTGGGTGCTTGTAGCCGGCTGGAGAGTGGCGCTTTTGTCTGGGTCTGTTTGGGTCTTTTGTGTAGTTTGTTGCTCACTGAGCAAGGTCTGTTTGCCTGGGGCTGATTGCAGGCCCCACCCTCTGCTGTTGCTGCTGGGAGGCGGGGGGCCGTGAGCCTCCGAACTGTAAGGCTCCTCCTAGCCAGAGGCACAAACTGAATGGCGAGAGTCAAAGGACCCTGCCTCACTCTAGATACCTTTAAACAACTAACCAGTTATGAAGGCAGAAAGCCAGCAAGGGAGCAGAAGCTCTCCAGAGTTTTGTAGAGAGTGCCACAGGTACGATTAGCTACCCACTGGGTGGAAATTGTGGGTGTGTGCTCGCTGCATGGAGCTCGTGGCTCTCAGGGAGCAGGTTCATTCCCTTGAGGCTAGGGTTGCCAACCGGGAGAAGCCAAGGCAGAGAGAGACCCTCAGGGGCTTACCAGAAGAGTCCCACTCCTGTGCTGACAGCTCTTCTGCTGTCGTGGAGAGTGAGAGTCTCAAGGTTCAAGGACATCAGTCTGAGGAGGAGGGATGTGATCCCTTAGAAGGGACCCCTTCCTTGGGCGATGGACCAATATCCTACCATACCGAGTATATCTCTTGGGGGAGGTGGGTTTCTGGTAGTGGGTGATTTGATCATTAGGAATATAGAGAGTGATCAAATCAAAGTGGGCTTCCGGTCGAGCCAAGATGGAGGACTGACGCACTTTCACTTTTGTGCGAAGTGGGCGACGGCTGCTTTTGACAGTTTGGGCAGTTTCTAGCCCAGCGCATCGCTCCCCAGCGAGGGGGGGGGGACAAGCAGGCAGCAGCGCCTAAGAGGGAGTGTTAGGTTGGCGTGATTCCGCTTCGGAAGAAGCGGAAACAGGCTTTGATCTCCTCCCGCGAAGAAGGCAATTGCCGAGCAATGTACCGGTTTAAATTCTCCATCGGCCGACCTCTTGAAGATGGGCAACAACAGTGAGTGAAAAGAAGCAATGCGAAAGCCCGTTTTGATCGTGTAGATAACAATAAACGTGCCGCTTACCTGATCTGCGTTAAAAAATAAATTGAATCAAGCGGATGAGCGGATAAAGAATTAATATTCCCAGAACTCTGATTCCGGCAAAGAAATAGTTGATTGAAGGCTATAAAACAGCAAAAAAGCATTTTGTTTAACATTCCTGCGGTGAGGACGGAGCTGAGCGCGCAGCAGAAAAAACCGAAACTGACGAACAGTATCGCGGGAAGATGTAGGTTGGTGTAACCGGCAAAGTATTCCGAGTAGGTTGAGCAGTGAGAAGATATCCTAGAAGGGTAATAATCAACAGGAAGAAACTCGGACTCTTCAAGCTGCAGGACCGGATGTGAGTGTATGCGAACAGACGGGAC
>NW_015160208.1:1329021-1351119 GCF_001447785.1 Gekko japonicus
GAATATTTGTGGAAAAATTCTATTAAGATATCGCCTTGTACCAATGTTAGAGAGAATTGTTATAAAATGATGTATAGGTGGTACATGACTCCGAAAAAAATTGCAAATATGAACCAGAATATGTCAAATAAGTGTTGGAAATGTAAAAGCCATGAAGGCTCATTTTACCACATGTGGTGGACTTGTGAGAAAGCAGTTGACTTTTGGACAAAAGTCCACAATGAAATGCAAAAAATTTTGAAATGCTCTTTTAAAAAGGCACCGGAAATTCTGCTTTTAGGATTAAAAATGGAAGAAGTCAATACAACTAAAAAGACTTTATTCTGGTACTTAATCACAACAGCGAGAATGATTTATGCACAATTTTGGAAAACAGAGAAAGTACCAGAAATTGAGGACTGGATACAAAAAGTTCTGTTCATGGCAGAGATGGACAAAATCACGAAGAAATTGAACAACAAAGAAGACGACGTGTTTTTTCAAGAATGGAGTGACTTTAAAATATATCTGGAAAAGAACTGGGATGTGAAACAAAACTTAATATGTTTAGACCAATATTAAGTCAAATGATGTTATCTTTAGATTGTAATGATAAGAAACTGATATTGTTGATGATATGAAGCAATTTGGAGCAGGGGTGGAAGCATTGTGGGAAGCCAATGGAGGGAGGGGAGGAATTGGGAATGGGGTAGACAATTGATAGAATGAAATGATTTAATTTTACATGTTGTATTCCTGAAAATAAAATTTGTTTACCAAAAAAAAAAAGGAATATAGAGAGTGGGGGTCTGTGAAAGGTATTTTGACCGCCTGGTGACTTGCCTGCCTGGTGCGAAGATTGCTGACGCTGGGCTACGGGGGCTTGCCTTGCAGTGGCTAGCCTCCTTCCTTCAGGTTTGGGGACAGAGGGTGGCGCTTGGGGGGGGGGAGCTATCCCAGCGACACCCACTGGAATGTGCGGTGCCGCAGGGAGCAATTCTCTCCTCTATGCTATTTAATATCTATATGCGCCCCCTCGCCCAGATTATCTGGAGTTATGGGCTGGGGTGTCAGCAGTACGCAGATGACACCCAGCTCTATCTACTGACGGACGGTCACCCAGATACGGCCCCTGGAGATCTGGAGGATGCGTTGCAGGCCGTGGCTGGTTGGGTGCCTCAGAGCCGACTGAAGCTAAATCCATCTAAGACAGAGGTCCTGTACCTGAGTTGTGGGGGACTGGACAGGGGATCAGACTCCCAGCCTTTGACGGGGCTCCACTGGTCCCGACACCGGGGGTCAAGAGCCTGGGGGTGTTCCTGGATGCCTCCCTTTCAATGGAGGCCCAGGTCACTGCCACTGCCAGGTCGGCCTTTTTCCATCTGAAGCAGATCAGGCAGTTGGCCCCATACCTCACCTCCCAAGATTTAGCTACAGCGATCCATGCAATGGTCACTTTCAGATTGGATTATTATAAATCTCTCTATGACTCCGCTCTGGAAGTTGCAGCTAGTGCAGAACGCAGCAGCACGAGTGTTGACGGTGACGCCTGTGTAGGCACACATCCGCCTGGCGCTGCGCGACCTGCACTGGCTGCCTATCGAATTCTGGATCCGTTTCAAGATGCTGGTACTTACCTTCAAAGCCCTATAGAGCCAGGGTCCAGCATACCTTCGAGACCGCCTCTCCCCATATGAGCCCCGTAGAGGACTAAGGTCCACCAATCAACATCTTTTGGTCGACCAGGGTCAGGGCTTTTTTGGCCCTGTCCCCTGCATGGTGGAATGAGCTCCTGTATGAAATCAGGGCCCTGTGGGATTTATTACAATTCCGCAGGGCCTGCAAGACGGAGCTCTTCCACAGGGCTTTCGGTTGAGGCAGCGGGCATCCCCCTCCTTGGATCGGCCCCCATCTGTAGCCTGCGTCCAAGATCCAAAGTTTTATAGATCTCTGCAAAATTTAATCTCTAGTACCATCAACCACTGGGGTATCTGGCTTTTTACTAGAGGTGTATGGCATATATAAGTTATTTTATATTGTGTTTTAACGTGGTTTTAATTGTATTGTATTTTTATACTATTGGCACTCACCCTGAGCCCGTTAAGAGGAGGGCGGGATATAAATCCAAATAAATAAATAAATGCGGACCACACACTGTCTAAATAGGTTGATAGTGCTGGGGAGGAGTCAACAGTCATGGTGTAGATTGGCACCAATAACATTGGGGAATGTAGTTGTGAGGTCCTGGAGGGAAAAGTTAGGTTACTAGGCAGAAAGTTAAAGGCCAGGCCATCAAAAGTAACATTCTCATAAATGCTCCCAGTTCCAAGTACAGGGCCAGCTAGACAAGCACACAGGGGTCTCGATGCATAGATGAGAAAGTGGTGCCAGGAGGAATGGTTTAGATTTGTTAGGCACTGGGGAACTTTCTGAGACAAACTGAACCTGTACAAAAGAGACACTTTCACTTGAACCAAAAAGGAACCAGGCTGCTGGTGATCAATACCAAAAAGGTGGCAGAGCAGCTTCTAAGCTAATCCCCAGGGGAAAGCTGACTGAGGGCCATGTGTGGAGACTGAGGGAGGTGAGGGTTACTGGAGAGGGAAACACATTATAGGTGTGTATATGTCAAAACTAGAAGTCTTTGAGTCAAGATGGGGGAACTGGAGTGCTTGGTGTTCAGTGACAATTTAGATATAGTAGGTATCTCAGAAACATGATGGAATGGGGGAAACTGATGGGATACAGTCATTCCTGGGTCTAAACTCTATAGGCAGGACAGGGAGGGATGAGCTGGGGGAGGTGTTGCATTGTACATCAAAGAGTGCATAGAATCAAGTAAGTTAGAAAAAAATCAGGGGAATTGACTTTCCAAAAGAAGCAATATGTGTGGAAATACTGGGCTCTAAGGGTTACTTAAAAGTAGTATCACCCACCTGATCAAACCCTTGAGGCTGATCTTGAGATGGAGAAGTAAATAAGGGAGGCGACTAAAGCAGATAATGTTATACTGGGAGATATGAACTACCCTCACATTCAAGATCCATGGAGGACAAGACTATCAATGGCTACTAGCCATGGTGACTGAGGGGAACCTCCACATTCAGAGGCACTAATCCTCTGAATCCCAGAGCCAGGAGGCAACCTCAGGGGAAGGCATTGGACTCTATACCCTGTCATTGGCCATCCAGAGGAACTGGTTGGCTGCTGTGTGAGATAGGATGCTGGACTAGATGGACCACTGGTCTGATCCAAGCAGGGCTCTTCTTATGCCTGCCTTGCTCTGAAATAGTAAGAGATGGAAATCTGAGATTGGTGCCATCCCTATGCTAACTGGCTATTCTTTAGGGCCAACCTACATATTATTTTGAAATTTTCTGTTTTAAGCTCCACAGGTGTGATCTGGCCCCAATAAAGAGCTGGGGGATATATGGATCAGGGCGGCAGCCCTATAAAGGGGGGGGGGGGATAGCACCTTCTGCTTCTGCCCAACTGGAAATGTTCTCTCTAGCTGCTTTAAGTCCCAATATGGAAAAAAGATAGGTACCCATATTGTGTCTGCTTCCCCCCCCCACATCAGAGCTAATGGCAGCCCAGGGAAACGGCACATGGAGAAAGTATTGATCTTTCTCTGCCCTAGAGCTGTAGTTCATAGCCATCCATCCATCCATCCATCCATCCATCCATCCATCCATCTCTCTCACACATACTCACACTTGCTTTTAAAGATCAAGTAAAATGCCTGGAATTCCAGTCTCAGAACTCCAGTGTCATCTGTAGCTTGGCCCTCAGCATGTTCTCTGTTTTAGAGAGACTGGAATATTAACGCTATAGTCATACAAACAGTCCTCGTGGTACATTCTTTGCCCACCTTGGAAATCAATCCGCCCATCCCCATCTGTGTCAGCTGCTTGGATGATGGCTTCAGCCTCTTCATCTGATAAGGGCACCACAGGCATGTTGCTGGGCACTGTGGATAAGATGTACCTGTGGGCAGGAGAGGTGAAAATAAGCCAGAGAGAAGGGGACCGTGTGACTATTCAGCCCACGGTAGAACCAAAGCAGGCTAGAACTTGTTCCAACAGGCTGTTCTGCTAAGGTGGGAGGGATGAAGCCACCTTCCCCATCTCAGTAAGCATTGCTCTCTAGGGATATCCTTTCCCTTCTCCCCAGAAGACAGAGGGCTGCAGAAGCAAGGGGGAAAGATTAATGGCTAGGATTGCCAACTTCCAGCTGGTGATTGGAGATCTCCAGGAATTATAACTCATCTCCAGACAACAGAGATCAGTTTCCCTGGAGAAAATGGCTGCCTTAGAAGGTAGACTCCATGGCATTATACCCCTCTGAGATCCCTCCTCAAACCCTGCCCTCCCCAGTCTCTGCCCCCAACATCTCCAGGAATTTCCTAACCCAGAGCTGGCAACCCTAAATTGATGGCTGACATCTTGCGAGGCACTAGAGCTTGCTCTTCTTACTCAGTGCTTTAAAAAATATTTTAGGGGATGATCTGTTGTTTGGTCACTCTTTTTACTGCTTTATTATAGCATTTAAGATGAAAATGTCTTGAGAATATTTCCCAAAGAGTTGTGATTAAAAACAAAACAAAACAAAGGGCTGCAGTTGAGCAGGTGTGCCAGCAGGGCATGGGCCTGCCGTGAGATGACCTGATACAACAAAGGACAGGGTTCCTTCTGCATGTTTCATACAGGACCAAAGCAAGAAGAGCGGCAGGCGGAGATGACACAAGTTAGGTCTGCTGCAATGTCCTTTTCTCCATAACGATTCCACTATTCCACTTAAGAGCCCTGCTCTCTCTTGCCTCTGGACACCCCCCTACCAGATAGGTAAGGTCTCCGATCCCTAACTGAACTGGACTATTGGGAGCAAACCCTCTTGATTTTAAGAGTGAAAGAAAGGGCAGAAGAGAGACAGGGTACAAGTCTGCAGGAGCCTGAAGCCCTCCCTTAGACAAAGGGATTCTGCAGCAGATTTTCTCTGAAGGGGCTGAGGAATCGGCTGGAAGTTCCTCCTCAAGAATTGTGGGGTTTTTTGTATAATACTTTTTAATTAGGTTTTCATGTCCAAATACATAATAAAAGCTAACAACAAAGCTTCAAAAAGATTTGTAACAATAGTAAAAACAAGTAAGCAACAGTTTACAGCATGAATTGAGTGATTTACTGGTATGCATTCATTTTTGCTTTTTAGGTGGTCAAATTCCATAGTGATATTAATAGCTATACTGTATATGATGACCCAACTGGATTTATCTGTTCTTTACCTTTGAAATTAAGTGACCCATATTACCAAAGCAACGAGGCATCCATCACTGGAGGGATGTCCTGTTGATTTGGATAGGTAATTCAGGATAGGGAGCCAGATTGCAGTAAAATTGGTGCGAGTAGGACATTTATCAAAACGCGTAAGATTATCCAAGAGTTTAGCCATTATATATAAATCCCACAGCTTTTTATGCCATTGAGAAAGAGTGGGTGTCATTGTCGTTTTCCAATGTGTGGCAATGACAGTCTTAGCTGCAAATAACATTATTGAGATTCGTTCTATGATAGAACTAACTGTTCAAAAATATATGTTCAGGTGAAGGGGCGATGTCTATATCACTAAATGACTTGATCTGCTCTATTACTTCTTTCTAGAAGGGGAGAATTTTGGGACAGAATATCCAACAGTGTGTATAATCTCCTATGTTACCACATTTCTTACAATATTTTGGGTTGTATGATGGGTTCATGCAGGCTAGCTTGCAAGGAGTGAGGTACCAGTGCGATAATATTTTGAATGACTGTAGCTTCATAGATGTAATTCTAGAGTGGAATGGGGGAGATGTCCATATGCGATTCCATGTATCCTCTGAGAGAGTAATGCTACATGTTTTATGCCACATTGTTTGGTAAGATAGTGTTTCTGCATCCCTCAGAGTGATTAGTATTTTATGTACCTTAGATATCAAACCTTTTCTTGAAATGCTAGCCATAGCAATGATCGTCTCAAATGCTGTGAGTGTTTTTTTCAGTATGGATTCAAGTTGGATTTGTTTACACATATGAGAAATTTGAAAGTACTGTAGCCAGGGGATAGACCCTTGAAGTAGTATTTTTGAAGTGAGATCCTGGAGAGTAGTGATATTTGCAGTTTTCCATGGCATATATGCCGGGTTGTTTATACCCTCCTCAAGAATTGTTGAAGAGAGCCACATACCCCTGCCACCCTGAACAGGGACAAGGACTGTGTGCGTAACAAACTATATTGGTTCAAGGAAAGTCTTTTCTCCGTGAAAAGTATATTACTCTGGGGAAAGTAAATAGTGTCTATGGGGTGTATATCAGAGCTAGAGAGGATGTAGTAACTGCATGGATCAATGTTTATGATGGGAAGGATTAGTGAGGTTGGGGTGATGTTAAAAAGAATGTCAGAAAGTGACTACTGAGAAGCACTGGTTCCTTTGATTGCCCCTAGGAAGGGCCATTAGAAATCATTAAAATACACATGAGGCATAAGAGGGAACACAGTGGTTATAAAGGGACCAGTGTTCCCTCTAAGCTGAGTTAGTGTGAGCTAGCTCATCGTTTTTTAGCCTCCGGCTCACCCATTTTTGTCTTAGCTCAGGAAGGAGGGCTCCAGAGCAAACTGATTCATGCAGTAGCCAAATCACTTGCTCACAATTTGAATGCCAGTAGTTCACAAAGTTGAATTTTTGCTCACAAGACTCCACAGCTTAGAGGGAATATTGAAAGGGACTGTTAATTGTTCAGCTCTACCTCGGTACATTGTCAATCCTGAGATAGAGTTTTGAGCTTGCAGTTCAATACTCCACGACCTCAAGCAAGCTGTTCCCAGTCCAGATACCTCATATCCTCTCCAGTTTGGACTTGCTGTCCCATGAAGAGCTACCCCAAACCACCTGAAGGACACCTGCAGATCTGCCCCTGCTGATCACCTTCTGAGTTTCACAGTGAGTGACTTAGGGCACAATTCTCTTACTTGATTTCATTCCATTCAATGAAGCCACTGCCGTCCTTGTCAAGCAGCTGGAAAGCCTTTTTCAAGTGCACCTCCCGCTCATCTGACGTCAAAAACTTCTGCATATATTCGAAGAATTTGGCATAGTTGAATGAAGCTGCAACAGAGAATGTGGCCTTTTATTTGAAAAGCAACTCTGTTTTTAAGTAAGGTGGATTTTGGCTGCTGGTCTTTATAGGAGACCAGTGGGTAAGTTCCGATTCTCCATATGAAAATTAACTGTAAGGGCCACTTGACACATTATTCAGAGGTGAACCTGTATTTGCTACCAAATGTACAAAGAGGGTGTTTGCAAACACATGGTTACCATATTTTCATATTATATTTTCTGAGGAAAATGTACAAATTACACAAAAATGTGTTCAACTATCTTGAGGGAAAAGGTGTCCCTTGGAAAGATAAGTGTTCTGTTACAGGAAATCACTTCCAAGCTGTCCCTGCCGGGGAGGGGTTTTTAAATGTAAGCAAACATGTGCTTGGAGCCCTGTGTGGGGAAAACCGCTTTTGGGGTGTATGTGATCTGACCGAGAAAAACCAATAAATAACTGTGCATTGACCAACCCACCCAAGAGCAATAGAAAAGAGACTTCAATACAATAAGTAATGCATGTAATCCATCATAGGACAGTACACAAATTCATAATATCCCAAAGGGAAAGAACAAAGTCCAGAATAACAATCTCTCATAACAATCAAGTCTGGAATAGATGTCCACAATGAAATCAGATGTCCACCACTTTTCAACACTTTTCCTAGGTATAAATTAGTGTTTCGGACTTCAGGTCCTTCCTCAGGAGCTACAAGCCAATACTGTAAGTCTCGAAGCAGATTCTTAACAGGTAAACAATCATTCAGGTTTTATATGGGCCAGGTCTCCTAAATTTTAGAAAGCACCTACAAGGGTTGCTACTATGTAAGTTGGACCTTTGGGATATTATGAATTTGTGTACTGTCCTATGATGGATTACATGCATTACTTATTGTATTGAAGTCTCTTTTCTATTGCTCTTGGGTGGGTTGGTCAGTGCACAGTTGTTATTTATTGGTTTTTCTCAGTCATTGTTTACTGTGGACTGTATTGTTGTTTTTGTGTGTGTGATCTGAGGCATAAAAAATGGCTGATGAGGCAAGGTTTAAATATTTCCCCTCCCACCCGCCACTTTTCTGCTCACAATATGCCCTGTAAAAAGTGCTTCTCTTTGGAAAAATAGGCCTTTGAGGCTGCATTGCACTCATTGGTATATAGTGTGTAGATGGGCATTTACAATATCTTGAGTCTTTGCCTAAAAGATGTAATGTGTGAAATGGTCCCTGTTCTTGTATGGAGTTATTACGGAATTCCCCATTTGCCCTTAAGCCCTCCCTTTACATATGATTTTAGTTCACTTGAGGCACTAGGATGTTATTTTCCCACTAAACATATTTCTTGCCCTACAAGCATACCCATATGGCATTTTTCCTCTCTGCTAACATGTGCTGAATAAAGTTGCAAACAGATACATGGTAACTTTTTATTGTTTTGGAGCCATAAGGCATATCACCTGGGAGAAGATGATTTGTTGTACCAAAAGGACATTGAAATCCTTCCCACCTATAACTTGTGAGAGATCTTACAGATACATATATTGTCCAGGAAAGGTGACTGACTTCTAAAGCATTTGTGAAAAGGCACAGGCTTGCTTGGAGTCCCTCATTCCATACATGTCTGCTGAATCTGGTTTTTCAGTGGCAGTTTTCTCTCTCTTTTAGTAGGGACCCAGGTCCATCCCCCTTGTGAGTGAAGGTGAATTTCTGGAGACAAGCTTCACCCACCCAGGAGTCACCAGACACTATGGAAATCTTCTGTGTGATTTCTCATTGTTGTTTGCTCTTGATCACATGCCAGATGGTCCATATATTCAGTGTTGCCTCAACCACCTAATCCTCCTAAACAAGTTCATGCAAAGTTTTTTCTTCTTAGTAGCCTTTGAGGAAAAGCTGTGTTTGTTTTATGATCAATTCAGGAAACATCTATGGACCAAGGTACCATGGATGAAACACCAGACATGTAATTTGGTCTTCAAAAGCAGACATGGTGGGCAATCTAGATTATGACTGTGGTGCTAGGAAAGGGAGATGGTAGGCCCCGGTCACACGGAAGGTTTTGGCCCGGGAGAGGGACGGATCGGGGGCGCAGCAAATGGGCACGAGCACACCGCAACATCTGGGAATCGGCGTGCACCCGTCCCCAATCCGTCCCTTCAGGCCTAAAGCGTGCATCAAAAAAGAACCTGCAAAAGAGCAGGACTTACCTGGAACGCCGCAGCAAGCGCGGCCGTGGGATCGCTGGCGCACCCGTCTTCGGTAGCAATCCAGGCTCCCAGCCAAATTGCGCAAGCGTACACATGTGCAGTTCGGCTGCCTCGCTCTCCCTTCAGTGGCTTCCCCCCCGGCATCTAATTGTGCCGGGGAGGAACTGTGCGGCGGCTCAGGGGATCTATCTGATCCTGCCGCCGCGTGTCTCTTTTGGTGCGGCTTTAAAAAGCCGCACTTCGGCCGTGCTTTCTCCCCCCCGTGTGGCAGGGGCCATAGTTCACTTTCCCTCCTGTATGGTTTCCCTGATTGGAAATGGCTTCCTTGGGCTGGTTTGAGCCCCAGTTGGGAAAAAGGCAGTGCAATATAGGACCCACTCTACCAGGACTTGAAACAGAGGGGGGAGGGGATTTCCAATATGGCAGACACCATGAGAGGGATAACCCCTACAGTCCCAATCCAGATTGGGTACCCCCAAATGCTTTTAAAGGTCTAATTAAACATTTGGTGTTCCAGTAACAGAACTGGAGCATCACATTTAGTTTAGTCCTAAATTTGAAGGAGTGACAAGGAAGACCTCCCATGCAGATCATGTGACCTGTCTTTATAAGTGTGGGGCCAGAATAGGATTGCCAGCTCTGGGCTGGGAAATCTCAGGAGATTTTGGGGTGGTGCCTGAGGAGGGCGGTGTGTGGGGAGGGACCTTCCAAAGTGGCCATTTGCTCCAGGTACATTGATATTTAACACCTGGAGATCAGTTGCAATAGTGGGAGATCTCCAGTCACCACCTGGAGGTTGGCAACCCTAGGCCCAAACGCGATCATGTGGCCTTTTTGTGTGCAGTCTAAACAAGATGAACAGCTGGGTGGTTAAAATTCCACAGCCTATCAATGGGTGAATTTCCCAGGCATCTCAACATACCTTCAGACAATGAGGAATAGTATAACGATACATGTTCAGGATTGCTTGATATAGATTAATTACCCCTTCCCATTCATTATTTACACTTGGAGTGCTAAAATATCATGTGTCTACTCTTTTAATTAAGGTTCCTGATGGTGGTTGTTCTAAATGACTGCGTGCATCTGTGTCACCCAGGAATGCTGGTTTCTCCCAATGAACTTTGATGTATGTATTTAGGTAAAGGTAAAGGTTCCCTTGCTCGAAAGCCAGCCGAATCCGACCCTAGGGTTGCGGTGCTCATCTCCGTTTCAAAGCCGAAGAGCCAGCGCTGTCCGAAGACGTTTCCGTGGTCATGTGGCTGGCATGACTAAACACCAAGGCGCACGGAACGCTGTTACCTTCCCACCAAAGTGGTACCTATTTATCTACTTGCAAATTCTTGCTTTCGAACTGCTGGGTTGGCAGGAGCTGGAACCAGAGACGGGAGCTCACTCCATCATGTGGCACCTGGGTCTCGAACTGCTGAACTACTGACCTTCCACAGCCTGCAGTTCAGCGTCTTAACCACTTGAGCCACCGCAGCTCCTGGTACCTATGTATCTACTTGCAATTTCTTGCTTTCGAACTGCTAGGTTGGCAGGAGCTGGAACTAGAGACGGGAGCTCACTCCGTCATGCAGCACACTCGGGTCTTGAACTGCTGAACTACTGACCTTCCACAGCCTGCAGTTCAGCATCTTAACCACTTGAGCCACCGCAGCTCCTTGGTATATGTATTTACCTACCCCTTAATTTCTAACATTCTATTATTATGCTGTTCCCTCCCTCCCTTACCATGATGCCTCATGTCTGAAGGCAGCAGGTCAAGATCCTTGTCCGTCAGGGATGCTCCCATGGCCAAGGCCATCTTCTTGACTTGGCAAGCAAAATCGTCCTCCATGCTGCCACTGCAGTGGAAATGGAAAGTGAATGTAGGGAATTGTAGTTATATTACATACATGGGCAGTCCTAGTCTGACTCAAGCAATCCCTTTGACAGATCTCCCTTCCTCTAAACAACCTCTCTTAAGAACAGTAAACAGAGAGATAGCAGCAAAAGGACCTGCCTCTGAACAGCAGCAGTAGCTGAGGCTTGAGATTGTCTCCATACAGCTGAAGGCTTTTCTTTGCCTGCTATATGTTACATGCATGCACTCTGCTACAGTCTCAGAAGCAGGTGTTGCTGGATATCCTTTAATAATAAACCCTTGTAAGAATGTTCACTAGGAGGTTTAATCACTCAGTGGATCTGATTGCTCCCATAGAATAACTACAACTCAGGCACAGTTAGCAACCTTTTCTGCCTGGAAATCCTGTTTGTGGGGCTAGAAAGGAATTGTAACTTGTGACTATGTGCATTTGTGTGCATATGCAGTAGAGCTGAGATGTATGCAAGGTGAAGAATGACATAAAATGTTTAGAGCAGCAGGGCCATGCTGGAAGCACCTTTAACTTCATTAGAAATGGTCCATCTTCTCCCATCTCTCTCTCTCTCTGATATGCCAGTGAGGCCCTGCTTTGAGTGCCAGTTTGGTGTAGTGGTTAAGTGTGCGGACTCTAATTTGGGAGAACCGGGTTTGATTCCCCACTACTCCACTTGCACCTGCTGGATGACCTTGGGCAAGCCATAGTTCTGGCACAGCTGTTATTGAAAAAGAGCAGTTTCTGCAAAGAGCTCTCTCAGCCCCACCTACCTCACAGGGTGTCTGTTGTGGGGAGGGGAAGGGAAAGGAGTTTGTAAGCCGCTCTGAGACTCCTTTGGTTAGTGAAGGGCGGAGTATAAATCCAATCTCTTCTTCTTCTCTCAGGGTACCATATTTTGTGTGTTCGAGATTTGCATCCATTAGGAGCATGGTCTCTCCCATAACTGTCCCAGTTGTTATGGAAGGTCTCTGTCAGGAGGCCCAATGCATGCCTCATCATTCTTGTTTCACCTTGCTTTTGGTTTGCATGATCTGTTTCTTACTGGTTTCATTGGTCTGCACAATGTTTTACATTGCCAACTTCTTCTTTTTTAATTTTTATTAGATTTTCACACATAATAAAACCAGACAATAAAGGATAGGAAGGGTAAAGGGTATGGGGTTAGACATATAGGGGGGGAAGCAATATACAAGTTTTGTAAATAGATAAAGTTCAAGTGAGAGCCAGCTGTGCATGATGCTGACTTGTTGGCCCCCAATGATGTCATGAAGAGCCCTGACCTCCACCGCCAGCGCCCTGGAGCACTTTGGCATTCTTAAAAAGTTCCCCTTTAAAGTTAATTAAGTAATGAATAAATGCATGGATATTCATGAAGTGCTTTTTAAAAAATTAACTGCTTGTCTGAAGCAATGCTGGAGGAGAAAGTCTGACAGCTGTGCCAGCATTTGATTTCCCAGTAGGTAAGCATATGGAGCAGAGGTCCATCAGTGGCTATTAGCCACAAGGTATAGATAGGGGCTCTGGGGCAAGTGATGCTCTGTCTTCTTTGTGCTTGGGGGGGGGGTCAACAGTGGGAGGGCTTCTAATGTCCTGGCCCCACTGGTGGACCTCCTGATGGCACCTGGTATTTCTGGCCACTGTGTGACACAGAGTGTTGGACTGGATGGGCCTTTGGCCTGATCCAGCATCGGCATCTCTTATGTTCTTATGTATATTTGTCACTTCATTTGTGAAGCCAGGAGAAAGCAGAGCTGTGGCTGAGGAATGTACTGTGAGGTGTCCTCTTATGTTACATTTGTCTTCACCCTAAGGGAGTCTGTAGCTAAAGGCTGCAGAGAAGACCAAGGCTTGAAGAATAACAATCCTTGTGCATGCATGTGTACTGGGAGCCAGTGATGTACAGAACTGTGTCAGAACAAACTTTTGAAAAGCCACCCCCAAAACTTCCCTCAAAGGGAAAAACACAAGGCATGTTTGTTAGGAATAGGTAACAGAAAACCAGGACTATTCCTGGTCTAATTTAAAGATGTCATTACTACCAAAGTGAGAAGGAAAATAAAGATCTGCCTTAATTTGCAGTAGCACAGATTTTGGGGTAGAACATTCAGGGAAGCTTTCCTCATGCAAGAAATAGGCGACTGAATGCAGCAATTGGAGAAAAAGTGCAATTTCTGCCATTGGCAATTGTCATGGACAATCAGGGTTAAGTCACCTTTCTTGGTGTGTGTGTTAGATTAAGCTGTAGTTAGGGCAAACCATCCCAACGGCTTGAGAGCACGCTTGAGTGATCAGACTAGGGAAATTCTGACTGTGGCCCAATGGTAAGCATTAGAACCAGAGTTTCCCAGGTGTCTTTTTAAAAAATTAATCTATTTATTAGTTTTCAGACAAACAAACAAACAAACATATACATATATACACACAGAAAATAAGGAGAACATACGTACATGTGTTTGAACACATCACATTATCCAGTTCTAACTTTACGACAGTGGTTACACAATTAATACTAAATCTTTCTTTTCTTTTCTTTTTCCGATCTCATGTCACGTAATTCAAGAATTTATTATTTTCTCTAAGAAAAAAGATTACAACTCTTCATACCAACAATGTCATCCTAGTTTAAGTTTGTTTCCTTTTTGAGCTATTTTGACAGCAATAATATGTGGTTCATTCCATCCCCATTTTACTCCATTTCAGTGGCAGACCAGGATGGGGGTGTCGATGACTGCGGACCATTTCACAGATATTGCTGCCTGAACGTGCACTTTAGATCTGTTGGGCATCGGCTTCGAAGTCGGATCTAAAGGCACGTCTGACTGCAGCCTCAGAGTTGTTTCCACATTCCTATGGCAAGTCACTAGGCTTCTCAGTTCCTTCTTCCTCTACAATACAAGAACAGGAGTACTGACCTAGTGTCCATCTCCTAAACCATTTGCCCTAACTAGAGGGGGAGCTAGGGGGATATTCAGGCCCCTACTGCTGAATTCAGTACCACATCATTTGCTGAGAGTATCTTCTGTTTAATACAAGGGAAGGAAGCTTTTGACTGCCTGCTAAAACCACAGGCAGATTTCAAATTCCAGTAAATCCTGTTGCACTGAGCTAGCTGCTCATCCTGCCAATCAAATCACCCAGATTCATTCTCTTTGGCTCTCGACCTTGTCACTGGCAGCCAAGTGTCTGCCAGCTGAGCTTAACTCCTGGGTGAGTCAGCCTCACTTCCCAACCCCGTGCATTGTGCACTTCATTTAACAAGAACGGCAAGATTTGAGATTAGAAAAGGGATGTTGAGTGATGAAAGGGGAGGTTGGGGATGCGTTCACTGAAAGGCAAGGCCAGCACCCAGCTCAGTTGCAGGAACTGGAATCCGAGCAGTCATAACTGCAGAAAGCCCCTTTGTCCTCGATGCCGCTTGTGGACTAGCCACAACAAGGGCTGTTTGCTGTTAAGGACCAACATCCTTCAGGTCCCTTCCCCCTTGGTATCTGGGTTCCTGGCCTTAGGAAGATTGCACCAAGGCACTGCACCCTTGCATTGCATCTTCCAGAAATCAACTAGTAACTGAGGTTTTTCAGTTTGCTTATAATTTTGCAAAGCAGTTAAACCAGAATATTTGGACTTAGGTTTTTTCCCTATTCCCAGTGCTTTTTTTTTTTGTCAAATGCAAATTTGGTGCTCACACTGATAGCACGTATGGATATACAAAATGTAAAGCATATGCATTTTTAATACCAACATTAGGTTCTTAAAATGTGGCGGGTAAGTTTGAATGATATATTGTGTACACATAGTATTTATTATTTATTTATTCAGAAGAAGAGTTGGTTTTTATACCCCCACTTTCCCCTACCCTAAGGAGTCACAAAGTGGCTTACGATTGCCTTCCCTTCCTCTCCTTGCAACAGGCACCCTGAGAGGTAGGTGAGGGCTGAGAGAGTTCTGAGAGAACTGTGACTGGCCCAAGGTCACCCAGCTGGCTTCACGGGGAGGAGGAGTGGGGAATCAAACCTGGTTCTCCAGATTAGAGTCTGCTGCTCTTAACCACTACAGCATGCTGGCTCTCAGGACATTTATATGCTGCTTCATATAGTGAAATGTGGCATCCAGCACCATCTCCTGAGGGTATGGCTCCTCTTGAGTTAGAAATACTGAGTGAGCTGTTTCTAAGATTGTAAAAATGTTAATATTTCATCATGTGTTATACATGTTGGTTTGATGCAGGAAATTCCAAACCCTCTTTATGTACCTCTTATGAAAGCACTGTAAACAGACTTTATGCCCCCATAAGGTCTGCTCATTAGTAAAACTGTAGGTTACCTTTCTACTGGCAGGATCTTCAGGGACTGAATAAAATTGGGCACAGTTCTCAGGCTGCCAGTTGGCCGCATCTACCTTAAATCACTGTCAATCAGTTTTACATCAAAGTATATCAGATAAACTAAGCTGTATGTGTCAGGAAATATACTAAATGGTCTTTGTTCGAAGGCACTTAGATACTAGATGTGCATGCTAATGCCAGGCCTCAACTGAGCTCCGTTGAATGCAGAGAAAAAAGTAAGGCAATCTCTGAAGATGCCCCTTTTTCTTTAGAAGAAGAAGAGATTGGATTTATACCCTGCCCTTCACCACCAGAAGGAGTCTTAGAGTGGTTTATAATCTCCTTTCCCCTTCCCACCCCTCCCCACTACAGACACTCTGTGAGGTAGGTGGGGCTGAGAGAGCTCTGAGAAAACAGTCCTTGAGAGAACAGCTCTGAAAGAACTTATGACTGACCCAAGGTCACACCAGCAGCTGCATGTGGAGGAGTGGGGAATCAAACCTGGTTATCCCAGATTAGAGTCCGCTCTCCTAACCACTACATCAAACTGGTTCTTTTATAGTCAATCATAATTCTTTATCAACTTGAAAGCCTGTGCCTGACGTTTCCTGTTCCTGGCTGCAGGGACATGGAGAGCACTTTTCAAGCCCTCACCTTCAAGAGCTTGCTAAACAAATGGAATTGTGCCACATCCTATAGTAAAAGTGGGTATTTGAAGCAGGCTGACGTTTGCTAGTCAGCCAGATGTATAACCTTTGTAATACCAATTTCCTTGCCTTCTCAGCATAATCTTGTGTTTGGGGGAAATGGAAGGGTAGGAATCCGGAGTTAGGAAGTTATTCAGCTGGACTTATCCTTCATAGTCCCTTAGGTTCTTCAGCATACAAGCACTTCTTTGCTGGCTGAATGATAACAGTGGGTGTTCTAATGCTGCTCGGACAGAAGGAACTATATTTAACTGTAGCAGCAGGTATCTTGCTATGGGTGATTCTGCACTGGCTTTCCCCTCCGTTGTTTTAGCAAACCCACACTGGAACAGAAATTCCCCTCTGCATTGCATGCTGCTGTCACTTCCTTTGATCATTGGATTTTATGGTACCCTCTGCATTGCATGCCGGCTTTCATTTTCTTTGACCATCAGGTTTTATGGTACCTTCTGCATAGATTTGTGGCCGTTCAGGGGTGACTTTGCAGTCAGTACAGCGTTGGTCAAGGGAATTGGAATGTGGGTTTGAGCTGCACCTTTTCCTCAGTGCTGAGAAAACGTGGAGCAAATGCCAGATGCAGAACCAGCCTATGTCTACCAGAAATGGAGCCCGTACTTAGCTGTGGTTTCAAAAGGGGGGTCAGTGACAAATCTTGGCAACCAAGCTCCTTCGAAGTCATGGCAATGTCTTTGTGCTGTGAGGTGTCCATGAGGGTTGTGAGCTCCAATAGGTTGGTTTAATGATGACTTCTTTTTTTTTTTTTTACTGAAGGTGGTCATCTGTGGGAAACCTGCTAAGTCCAAAGGTTGCCCAAATCCCCTAAGACCTGCCTAAATACCCCAGAAATGTGGTGCTTCAGAACAGTGCTATAATCAGAAAGTGGCAGGATAAACAAACAGCCATCAGCACAGTTGTCACTCCATCACTCTTCAGCAGTTCTGTTCTAATGAACCTTTTACGGGATGAATACACTCCAGATGCTGAACAAGCAAGGAACAGAGATAGACAACAAAGGCTTTGCAACTTAAAGCAAGCCGCAAGTGCTTGTATTTTCCTGTGGCTACCTGCTACGTATTTTGGATTGTCAGCCTGAACGTCCATGAAACAGGGACAGTGTGAGCAATTCAGTAATCCTGGCCTAGCAGGCAACACCTCATTCAAATCCTCTACTTCTCTGCTCTGCTGGGGAAGGGGGAGCCCCACCAGTCTAAAGGCCTGCCTTGGCCAAATCTTAGTCCTCCCTACCTTTTAGCCCAAGAAAGTGTTTCTGGGCACCTGCTATTCCTGTAAGCAGGGAGGCTGTTTATTTCTTGGCTGGTGCTCTGAAGAAAACTACCCCCTCCCACACACTCCTTGACCCCTCAATTCTTTCCTCTCAGGGACTCTTAGATTCACAAGGCAATGTCTTGTGATGAGAGCTAGCTCTAGGATTACACTCAACCTAAATAACTTAGTTTCCCCAATGGACCTCTTTCCTTTCAGACTGAACACAGCCAACATTTGGGAAAGGAGAGTATGGTTCCCCCCCCCCTTTACTTTTGAGTGCTCGGGGGGGGGGGAATGAAGGATCTGCCCCGGAGATAATTTTGCTGCCCAGTTAATAGAAAAGTGGTGGCAGGATGCTGGTGTAATGCACGTATCCCTCCCTTCCCAGTATGCTGACCAAAATCTTGTCACTTGGTGATGGTTGCAAAGCTACTTGACACTGTCAAAGTTGTGTTTCATGTTGTCTATAATTACCATGTGAGGTTGTTCCCTCAGTATCTGCTGTATTTCCTCACCCCTGCTAAGGGCCATCCTGCTCTCTTCATTTATTTTCCTACCCATTCAGGGGTCTAGTGGTTTGAGTTATGTTTGCTTGTCATGGTACGGCAACAAAACCCTCTCGCCTGAACTGGATAAGGGGCTTGCTGGTCTGGATCCATGTTGCTGCTAGGCCCACCTTTTGAATTTATTGTGCCTTGTAATGGCCATATTACTTTGGAAGCTTCTTCATAAAAAAATTAACTATTATCAACATGTTACAGTTATATAGAGAAAGAAATTGCTTCTGATGGAAAGAAGAGTGACAAATACATATAAATACTTAGCGATGACATGTTTGCTACTCTACTTTCCTTCAGAAGCAATTTTTTTCTCATAAAAATAAATCACATTTCCTAAGCCCCTAGCAGCATTCTTATCCTCTGTCTTAGCTAAAAGGTTGCAGTTAGCCAACTGTTGACACTAAATAACCATGCAAAGGTAAAACCCAAAACAAAAGTCACACCATACCTTTTAGTTAGGACCAACCAAGATGATGCAAAACTATGTGAAAACGTTTGAACGGAAGGAACAGTAGCAGACTGCTAGAGCAAAGAGGCAGATATGGAGTCATAAACCCATGTTTATAATTTAAAAGGCAACAAACCCCATTCAGTTGTTTCCTTCTTCTGCGCCATACTGAAACACCAGAAACGCAAATACTCACCACTATTTCCTTCTTGCTGCCCCTTCCCATAGCAATGTCATCAAAAGTACAACACCTTTCTGATTCCTGAAACACCTAGAACTGTTAACTCCTTTAGTGGGCTGACTTACATAGTCCTGCCTATGTATTTGGATTTTACATGTAGCACAATGAAGCCATAGAATACAGCATTATGTACTTCACTAGCTGCCAAAAGCTTTTGCAGTCAGCAGGACATCACTGTGATGAAGCTGGCACACCTTAATTAGCTTACTGACCCTTGAGACTTTTCTCCACTGCAGAGCCAAAAAGGTCGCCCCCCCAATTTCAGTCATTTCCCCGTTTATGGATAGTAATGACCATTGAGTGCGCTGGTCGTTGACTGTAACAATAAATTTGACTTGATAGTAATGACCTTCCAAGTATAACCCTCATGCTGTTTGTTCTTTAACTATGCTCCTTGTGGCAACTACAGCAACAAAAGAGCTTGTCCAGCCATTGAATATATCAATACCAAATATTTACCTGATGTAGACTTTCTCAGCCTGAGTCTTGGCAGGTCCCTTTTGAAAATCTAAATCATGTCCCTGGCTTTTTATAGGGACAGGTCCCTTTGCTCAGCTCTGCTATTTATGGAGAGATGCACCTGTCAGAGATGCATCCTTCAATTCTCCAGGGCCCTTTCAATGAGTTAATGGATAACCTTCGTGGGTTGTGGTATTATCAATTGTCACTGGCAAGTGGACATTCAGCATCAGATATCATACAGATCAGGATGAACATGCTCCCCACCCCACATACAACCACACAAACAAACAAGTTTGTCACTGTGCAGCAGAACTATTTCTTGCCCAAGACATGGGTTGGGATGAGGAAGATACTGCTATGGCTTCTGTGGTAATCTTTTATGCTACAACCAGTCCTTCAGAGGTTTGTGGTCTCTTCATACTTGGGGCAGTCCCCAGATATGGAGAAAAATATGACTTTATACATTAACCAAAAGGAACCTTCCAAAAGGAGCAGGGGGGTGGCATGCTGAGAACTACATATGCTCCAGAAAGAACAGAATGTTGAGAGCAGCCGAGTATCAATTACTGGGGGGGATGGCAAAAGCCAACCCACATAAGCTTCAAGACGCACGGAAGGGAGATTTAAGGGTGGGATTTCCAAATTGTTTATGCCCTCTCCTCCGACAATTCCTCATGAGCTCTGACACTGTCAACTTAGAGTAGCTGGCCTCATTATGGCAATAAAGTCATGCCATACACAAACAAAGTAGTGGTACTTCCAGGTATATGTAGAAAACCAGGTATGCACAAGGTATGTGTAGGTTTAATTCAAAGTAGCATGAAACTGAAAATGCTTCAGAAGGGATGAAATATTGAGACTGGCTGAATGCCTGTTGAAATTTGGGGTGGTGAAGAAATAAACCCTGAGACCTGAGCGGATCCTGGAAGCAGAGGTTTAAGGAATTGGCAAGGGAATATTCAAATTGTTACCTCTCCATTATCCCATGCCAGCTCTCAGGCTTAAGAATATAACAGAAGCCAATGTTGGATCAGGTCCATCCGGTCCAACACTCTGTCACACAGTGGCCAAAAATACCAGGTGCCATCAGGAGGTCCACCAGTGGGGCCAGGACACTAGCCCTCTCATGTTGCCCCCCACCGCTTGTATATAATAACGCCAAGATTCAGTCTAAGGTCACCGACACTCAGTTTTTTTGCTCCCAGCTTGGATGCTACTGTAAAGTGACATTTTGTTCCTGCTTCCCCAAGGAATTGTAGTTTCCACGCACCTCCCACAATAGGTATATTTCTTCCTTACCATCTCTGACTGAGCAGAACCCTTCAGTTTCTTCTCATTACTATTTATAATATCAGAAATCCAGTTATAGGCTTTGTTGTGGTGGTAGTATTATTAGCAGTAGCAGTACAACTACCACTAGTACAATGAGTAATAGGAGAAATGTAGGAAATGTTTGTCTTGTTTACTTATAAAATATGTAAGCTGGGTAAATTGATTAAAATCAAAAAGATCTAAAGTGACTGAAATCACAAAAAAAGACTGAAATCAAAAATTTCCATTTATTTACATAATTCCTAAATGAAAGTACATAAGGAAAGTACCCACAAGGACTCACGAGGGAGGGGAAATCATATTCCTGCCTCCAACTCTGCTCTCCTCCCCTCCCCTTGTGATAGATCCTTTCCTTCCCCCTCCTCCCTGGCTCCAGTTCCGTTTCCCTCCCTCCTCACCTCCTGCTCCTCCTCCTGGTGGTGGCTGTTTCCATAATACTTGATGCTATTTTGGGCTGCTATGGCAACCCAATATGCTGTCTGAACAGGGTTTTTGTTGTTGTTGTCTGCAGGCATCAATGGAGGGGGTGTTGCTCCAGACTTGTTTTTTTCTTCGTTAACAAATAAGATTTTTCTGCAAATGTGGCCCATGGCTATTAAATATAAGGATACTAATTCAATGCTATAACTACAAAACATATTGATTTACAACTCATTCTCTTCTGGCCTCATTCTCAAAGACACAAAAGAACAACGATTTTGATGAGACATTTTCTCATGTTTTTATATTGACATAAAATAGAATAATAATAGTATAGTACTGATAAAATGAAATATAGCAGATAGAATATTGACGAATTGGTTTTACAAAGGGAATAGATGCTTGGTTTAATAGTGTATGTTATTGAACACAAAATAAAACAAGGGGGGGAAATGGGAAGCTGTATGCAACTATGATGATGTGAGCGAGATATTCGGCTTGCTATTTTAAAATGTATGGCTCTTTTCTATGTAAATTGTTAAAAAATAATAATAAACTTTGCCCAATTTGGGCAAGTCAAAAAAAACCCCACCAAAACATATTGATTTACAACTGAGTAAATAATTGATATAGCTTCAGAGATATACACTGTATAGTTAAATGTTTTAACTTAGGCTATTTCCCCATGGGGGTATGAAAATGCCACCCTGGCGCTGGCAGCAGTGAACAGCATGGAAGTCCACATGCCCCACCCCCTGTGTGTCTCCACCCCCACCCCACCTCCTGCCCTCCCCCTTTCCCTCTGTTACATCAGTGCAGAAGTGCCACCCCGACAATAATTGCATGGGTTCTGTGCAGCCCACCAACCCCCTTCCCTTTCCTGCCTGAGCCACAGTATAAAGATGTGCTGTGGCTCAGCTGGGGAAGTAAAAGAGCCCTTCAAAGGAATGAAAAGCAGTGGAAGCTGAGGAAATGCAGAGCTGCATCCTTCCTCCTCCCCACACTGGCTGCAGGTGAGGAGCAGACAGCTTTGCAACTAGCCACTCTGAGTTTAGAGGAGGTTTTCTTAAAATCTGGCTCATCAGAGGAAAATACGGGAGTGACAGGTGTAATTCCTAGATTGGTCATAATGTCATGTGAATGCTCCCAAATAAAGCACCCGTTT
>NW_015160208.1:1351131-1371937 GCF_001447785.1 Gekko japonicus
CCAGTGTCCTGCTGATCACATATGGGAAAACCTCCATATGGAAGTAGCCTTAGTATTTTTTAATATTTTAGAAAATGATACACAATCCATTACTTGTTTTTAGAAATCTTAAAGCTTTTTTTTTTTTTGACACATAGCCATGGCAGTTATTGTCCATGTATGCAAGCTGAAATCTTTCTAGTATTCCTTTCTGCTGTAGTTTTCTGCCTCTTTCCTTTAATAACAGCTTTGCCCCACACAACTAAATAATCTCAATCAGAAGCAATAGCTGATGGCAGTTATTAGTCAGAATATTGTTGTGTATGACACGATAGATATTTTAATTTAGCCTAGATGGCCCCATACCTTGACTTGACTGATCTGGCCATATATACTTATGGTTACCTTGAGTCTAGACTACTGTAATGCAGTGTATATGGGTCTGCCCTTAAAGTCAATTTGAAAACTCCAATTGGTTCAGAATGCAGCGGACTGTTTATTAGCTTGTGCTAGGCAGAACATGGAGCTGCGGTGGCTCAAGTGGTTAAGACGCTGAACTGCAGGCTGTGGAAGGTCGGTAGTTCAGCAGTTCGATACCTGGGTGCCGCATGATGGAGTGAACTCCAGTCTCTAGTTCCAGCTCCTGCCAGCCTAGCAGTTCGAAAGCAAGAAATTGCAAGTAGATAAATAGGTACCACTTCAGTGGGAAGGTAACAGCATTCCGTGTGCCTTGGTGTTTAGTCATGCCAGCCACATGACCACGGAAACATCTTTGGACAGCGCTGGCTCTTCGGCTTTGAAACGGAGATGAGCACCGCAACCCTAGAGTCGGACTGGACTGGCTTTCGAGCAAGGGAACCTTTACCTTTACTAGGCAGAACATGCATGTTGCACCTTTCCTGCAGTCACTCCATTGGCTCTCAATCAGTTACTGGTTTCAATTCAAGGGACTTCCATGGCCTGGGACCACCTGGGATTATCACTTCCATGGCCCCATACCTGTGGGACCACCAGTCCTGCTATGCTGTGTCATGATAATTCCACACATCTGAGCAAAGCCTTCTGAAGGTTCCTCCTGGCAAACAGGTAAGATCAGCAATTACCTATTCATATGCATCCTCTGTGATGGTTCCCACCTTGTGGAATGGCTTGCCTGAGGAGGATAGGAAGGCTGCCACAGTACTATAATTCTACAAAATATAAATTTCAGGAGGGCATTCATATAATGGAATTAGAACTGCAGTAAGATGGAACAGTCCAGTAGGATACCTTCATATGGGGAATAGGTCAGTAATCCACTGCAATGATAATTGTTGGTATCATGCATCATTGTAGGTATAATCTGGTTTTTACTGCATTGGTTGATACCTCGTAATCCCACATTCTGCACTGTTCACATGATACCTTGCTTTAGGTGGTTTGCTATTCTCACTGTTAGTCACATCGTCATTGAACACTGTATTCCTAGTCCTATTGCATTGCTCATTGGTGTCCTATGCAGTAGGAATACATATCTATAATCATCCAGATGGATCAGTGTTTGACATATGTGGTGACCTGCTGATCCTTAGCTCCCAGTATTAAGCCATAATATAAGTAGACAAAGTATTGTGCTACATGATGATCAACAAAGTTGTTCTCCCCACAGTTCTTTCTTTCCAAAGAAAAATATACATCTTTAAGTTAATAACAGTGCCATAAATTCAATTTTACAAGAGAAAATTTTGCATTAACTTTAGATTTCATTTTAATCCATTATTTTTTAAAACTGAAACTTCAAAAATAATTAAAATTTGGCAATCAGTTTTTAAACTCTTATGTTCATTTTGTTTTAAAAATATTTAGTTTTTTCCATGTTTATGTTATTAAAATAAAATTGTACCCATGGCAATACACAATTGATAAATATTAAAAGAACTCATTAAAACCAGGAACTTTGAAACAATGAAAACAGCAACAGCAAAAACCTCCAAGAAAGGGCAATTTTCAGTTACTTTTATCCAGGTATTAGGTAATATATTCCATCTGCCTTCTAATCCTTCCAATGTCACTTTGGATGAGTTCATACAAACATACACACACTTTCACATTCAAACATATGTTACAGATCAAGTGCCACACACAGAACTTTCATATCACCTAGCTTCACTTCAAGTACAATGACTTGCAGCTGAGTGTATGAACTGTCTCAGTTGAAAGACATCAAGTAATATATGCATGTGTGAATGAATGCTTATGTCCTGAAGGTCTTAGAGAGGATCAGTGGCAAAAAAAAAAAAAAGTGCCCTTACACCCAGTTCACTTTTGCCTCACATTGGAAAACATCTCCTTCCCCATCCCGGGAAGCAGCAGCCCCCTGCTTTGTAGCTTAGATCGATCTCTTTCCCTTCACTAAAAGGAAGCAGTTTGTACTCTGTGCATAAGGAAGACACAACACTTTGTTGCAGGGTCATGGGAAGGTCAGCACACCAGAGTCAGAGACTGTCACTGCATTGTCAGGGCCAGAGCTTCTTGTGCAAGAGGAGACAAGAGATTTCATTCAGGCTAGGTGCTTCCTCCACTCCCCCAGCCTTATTCTCCGTCATGCCCATTCTGTTGACAAAACAGCTGTGATGCAACCAATGATAAAAAAGAGATTATTTCTTCAGAAGCATGATACGTAGCCAATGAATCATTGTGTGTCTGCTAGCAGGCCTCCAACCCCTAAGTGCCACCTCTCCCCTATTCTACCCAGCAGAAGGGGCAAGGAGTCCCCTAAATGGGAATAGGAATAGCACTGTCAGGCACACCAGGCACTCTCTTTCAGCCTAACCCAAGCTCACAGTTAACGTTGTGAGGATAAAATGGAGGAGGACAGAATGATGTTGGCAAGCCATTTTGGGTCCCCACTGGGGAGAAAAGTGGGGTATAAATAACCACATGCTTGAGTTTTTGATGTAAGGTTATGTAAAAAAATCACTGAAACTACTGTTTATACGGTGACTTCACAGATTATATATACACATTACTTATATATTTTCCACAGCAATCACAGTTATTTTCTTGTGATTTGCATATTACTCTTAACATGTATTTTGGTTTCATTTTCTGATGTGCTTTTACTCTGATCAGTTTAATTTAGAATCTTACAAACTACTAATTTTATTCAAGGAGTTATTCACTAAATTATGTTATTAAAATTTTTGATAACTTTTGTTACTCCTGGAATTTTGGAAATGTTTTGTGTCCTTTTGAGTGTCCCTGAGTCAATCTGAATCAGCTAATTTCTGGTTTAATTTTGGCTTTGTATATCTGAATGCGCACCTTTTAGGCAGGAGTATACAATTATCCATGTAGGGTTGACATAACAGAGGAGAACAAAAATACACAGATATTCTGCCATGTTTTTAAGGTTGCCAACTGGCCAGGAAAGTATGTCCTGCCCTTTAACAAAGGTTTAATATACAGAAATGGGCAGTTAAAGAGCTTTTCATGGCCCAAAACTAAATAATATCACTTGGTAATTTGCTGCAGTTCAAACTGATACTAAACAGACAGCTAGAGGGACCAGTTTAGAAGTTGGCAGCTCTAAGAAATACTTCCACTGGAAGCTTACCTCATTCTGAACACACTGTATTTGCTTTTTATATGTCTCTTAAGATGAATTCAAACAGTAATACAACTGGCTTAATATGTTGGTTGAACTTTTCGGGGTAAGAGGTGAGGAGATCAGCCTATATCTAGCGCCAGTTTTAGTGATGGGAAGTGTGGCTAAGCTCAGATCAATGAGAAGAAAGAAGTGGCTGTGAAGAGAAACTGAAGAGGAGTCCTCACCATAATTCGGAATTTAGACTCATTACAGATTACAGGCAGCCTCTTGCAAAGCTCCAGGAAAGGATAGCCAGCCCACCTTTCCTTGCTCCATTCTGAACACAAGAACCCTCAAGCACTCAACTGACTCCCTCGAATCACCTGTACACACAGCCTACCGTGTGATCAGAAATTTGCTCCTGGAGAGGACTTCGCCCCAATAAAATAGATATGTGATGCGATTCAGTGTTTCTAGGATTTGGTGTAGGTCTCATGTTTTCCTCTGGTGTCACTATCTTGCTGTTGCAAGATGAAATTAAGAGAGGCTCTCAGCTGTGCACAGCTGGTGGGTTGCTCTGCTTAGTATGCTGTTAACAGCTGGATTCTCTGGTTCCTCTTGAGCAATTCCATTCCTCAGCACCAGGAGGTACTTTGATTTTAAAAATAATCTCCATAGGATCCCTCACTGTTACCAGATCAAAATTCTTAATGGGCTGTTTAGCAACAAATCTGGAAGGGCCAGGTTGCTGTCTGGTAGCACTACGAAGATGAATACGTGATTCAGTAGTAATATTAGGGATAAACAATCCTGGGAGTCAAGTCCCGGGCCCTTGCTACTAGTTTACAAGTCACCCACAGAGACTAGATATCTCTTCCTATAGACTGGAGATAACTATTAATTATTCCTTACCTTATATTTTGATAATGGTGGTGACACAATTGTAGAATTGCCTCTCCTGGAAATACCACAGAGAGCTACTGAGTTCAAGCCAATCATGATTCAAGTGTCCCAGCACATTCTCATTTAGACCATTTTACATGTTACATTTAGGAAAACCCAAGTTTGCTGCAAAGAGGAAGGGAGGTATATCAGCTGTGGTTTCACTTTGTGAAGAACATGCAGTCACAGTCTACGTTTTTAGGTATGCACTTAAAACATCTTAGGGGTTCACCTAAAAATGTAATGTGGAAAGTGGCACATGGCAGCCTTGTAATGGCCAACATTAATTAATCATGCTTTAATAAGGCTTTGCAATGAACAACAGCAATACCTAGCACATATACTTTTTCAAGCATTATTTGGCACACTGTGTCAGTAATGTTGTGATGCCAATCAACCACCCTGGGATAATAACCTGAGTTCATTTCAATCTCCTATTCATTTGCATGTCCCTGGGTAAATCATAAATTGAAGTGAGCTAAAAAGTTAGCAATGCTTGACAAGATTAAGGGGTTCAGAGTTATCTTTCTTTCATCTCAGAATAAGAGCCACTTCAAATGTTATATGCTTTCTACACAGAAAACACCTGTGTGTAAGAAGAAGTGTGAAACTTGTCCACTAATCAAGCTTGCTCAGGTTTGGGACCCACAAATCCAAATTCAGCTTTAGCCATTTATAGCAGCCAACTAGAGGACAATCAATATATATTGGTTGCATCTATACACCCTTGATTATTTGCTATAGCAATCATTTTTAGTAGATCAGCTTGTCTAACCTGGAGAATATGTGAATGGTTTGTATACTGAAAAGGTAGTGATGTGTGGATGCAATCCTTCTGATTTTTATCTGTTTATCAAGGCAGCAACAAACAGAGGGAGGGATATTACTAAGTATCTGAAAGGCCACAACATATGGAGGGCCATGGATTGTATAGGGCTGGTGTGTCTTGTGATGATCACATCCATCTATATTTCACTGAGAGGCCCACGTTACACCATATCATTTTTCACTAGTCAGGCCCGCCCAGGTTCCCCAGACCCAACTCACTTTCCCTAAAATGGTGGGAAAAGAAGGCCAAGACACTCAAGCCTCAGCCTCGAAAGGGAGTTAACTGGTTAGTTAGTCCAGTAAAAACCGCACACCAGCTGCAGGGAGCAGCTTTTAAAAAACTACAGGGACTTGATTTGGATCGGGACTGCAAGCATGCAAAGGAAGGGCTCCTGCCTCCCCCATGCCATTTTCCCAAGCCAAAATGAGCGGGGGGTGGGTGGAATTTGCCCCATTTAGGAGCTGCACATGAACAGACTACTGCACATGCAGCTCCAAAGTGAGGCAAATAACTCCACCCCAGAACCTAGTTCTGGCTTTTTAAAGACCATATTGTGTAGTTTAGCCCTCAGTGTGACTGTAAAAAGGAAGAAGCTGTAACTAGCTATATCTGTAACTAAATTGACATATATACCATTGTCACATATGCTTTTTTGTATACAAAAACGTATAATTTTAAAGGAGGCTTAATTATTATTTATGTATTTATTTAGGCCATTTTTATGACACCTCTTCAGGTGTTTGAGGCAGTTTACAATGAAAACAATAAAACAAAACCATTCAGGAAGGATTATGTAAACAATAACAGGAGGGTCACTTTCCATTTCCCTAGAAAAACAGAAAGATGTATGAATGACCCCCAGACAGTTAATGATGGTTTATGAAATGGCCTTTGAAAATGGTGCTTATATCTTACTACACAGGAGAGGTTTGTTGTTGTTGTTGTTGTAGAGCACTTCATTGTCCCAGCACTCAAATGGTGATTTTCCTCCATTGTCTGTGGTTTGGAATGTAGCGTAGAACTGGCTCTGCTAGTACGATGAGCAACAATTGGCTAATATTTGTGACATCCTTGGTGACGAACCTTGAGCTCTAAAAAGAATGTTTATTTTGTTAGTTATGTTCTGAACTTCTGTTGACTACTCAATGCAATATCCTTTCAGTGTAGGAGAGTTCATAAAAACTTTTCATTTTTTAAAAATTGAGACACCTTCAAGGCTATCTTCTCCTCATTAGCAATGCCCTACAATTTTGTAAATTATTTTTTATACAGTTCTAGGCTGTGTTCTTCCTCCCTACAGTTCTGCATATCAGAGTCTCTCATCCTTAATATACATACTCGTGACAAACAAGTTATCCATGCAGCAGCAAGGCTACCCCATTTCTTTGAATGGGGATGAGAAAATCTTGTAACATTCTTGCTAGATCAAGGCAAGGTCTAGTACTGTGCTAAATTTAAAAACAGAAAAAGAGTATGAAAGAACATGAGCAAAACTGAAAGCATTTTTCTCCGAGTGACTGCAGTTCTCTGAGATTCACACCCACTTCTTCTAACTGGGGTCTTGTCCCAAAGCAGGATGCTATTAACCTCTCTTAACTTTGAAAAGGTTGCTGTCTCCCTGCTGTTTAAAAGGAATATTATTTGAAGCAGATTGTGTTCTGTGCATTTCTGCTCCCACTTAGACTAACTACCTCTGTAACCACACATTAAGAGTTCCGCAGTTAGGTTTTACAAGCAGGAATTGTAGCTACATACAATCCAATATTATCTTGAGCCCCAGGAAGGTAAAGAACGAGCTTGAAAAACATCAGGGGCAGCTTCTAAGAGAACATTTATTCACAAGAAGACCTTTTGTTTTTTTTCTTTCCTTCTCTTCCAACATAAGATCTATTTATGACAAGATGATATCTGCAACACCATGTTCTTTGCAAACTTGGCTCTTCTGAAAAATTAATAGTGTATGCAAATTCAGCTTTAAATATTAACATGGACTGTGTGTGTGTGTGGGGGGGAGAGATCAGTCCCATATTAAAAATTGAGATATTTCTGGATGCTTGCTGCTGTGCAACAGCACTGAAAGGGTACCTTCCAGTGCTGAAAATTTTCACTCACAGTGGAGGGGAGTGGGAGCTTTAATTAAAATGGCAGGGTTTTCAGCATAAGATGTCTTTGTCAGCTGTTATCTATGCTTGGTCCCAACCTCCAATATTACATATTTAAAATAATGGTATGACATAAACTGTGATGTGTGATATAGCTGGAAGGCATCTGCTCCTGTAGGCCTGGCTCTGATTCCAGAATGTCACCCAAGCCAAAGGAGGAGAGAAGGGAAGGCACGGCACTGATCTTAGCCATCATGTGTGGCTCCTCTAAACGCATCCCAATTCTTTACAACTGGAGGTTAAAAATGGGGGTGACAGCCCCCCTCCTCCAGCAGCCTCTACCTAGGAAAACTATGGCCCAGAAGTGTGATGTAGTTCACTGGGCCAGGCCCACTTTCTGGTTGCAGAACACATTGTACAGATAAGAGATTGTCTGTTGTGTTCGACATGAGCACAGGAACAAGATGCCAATCCAATCATTGATTTCAGAAACCTCCCAAACCTCAAAGGCAGACGAGATCACTAGCAGGAGAGAGTGGGGAGGAATATAAAAGCACCCAATAGCTATGTCCCTGTATTCAGCATGAGTTTAGGAAGAGCAGACCCAGATCCCTGGTTCCAGAAAACTCACACACCGCCACTGCCAAGAGCAGAGGAGGTCACTAGCAGGAGAGGTGTGGGGATAGAAAGGCACCCAATAGCTAAGTCCCTGTGCTCAGCATGCGTTTAGGAAGAGCAGACCCAGATTCCTGGTTCCAGAAAACTCCCAAATCCCCACAGTGGAGAGCAGAGCAGATCACTAGCATGAGAGGTGGAGGGAGGGAAGGCACAATAGCTAAGCCCCTGTGCTGAAAGTCAGAGCCCAGAGTCTACTGCACCCTAAGCTCAAACCCCAGCAACAGTGAGCAGATCAAGCAAACAGAAAACAAAGCAATGAATCAGCTCTGCTAGCTCCATGATTCTCTGTTGCTTCACCTGCCAACAAAGGGGGCAGGAGGGAGCTCAACTCAATAGATAGCCTTCTGCATCCCTAGACCAGAATGGGAACTTAGTTATTGGCAGCCAGCAGTGCCTATTAAGCTTTAGAAGGCTCCTATTGGTGTTTCCAAGGCTGGAGAATTCTGTCCCCATTGTTGCCTTGGAGTTTAGTAAACAGTTTAATTGATTGGTGTCAGTCTGTCTCTGCACATGAACAGACATGGACTGTCAAAAATCACACTAAAAATTCATGACAATTCATGACGACAGAGCCTCCATGGACATTGCTTCACAGACCACAGACTTCCCAAAATTTGTGACAAATTTTGTCCATGAGCTGGTTCATGCCTATGCCTAGGAGCAATAGAGTTCCAAACTCCCTGAGCAATCACTCACTACCATGTGTCTTTTAATTTTAACTTTAAATACCTTCTCTTGCTGGGGAGTCGCATCGCAAAGGCAGAATGAGCCCCAGAAGCAAGGGAAAGACGTATAAATTTAAACACTTTCCTTCCCCCCCGCTTTGGCCAGCAAGCTGGAAAAAGCACGGGGAGGTGTTTAAAATGCCTCCCTGCTCTTTCCAGGCCTTCCCCGGCTCACCCGCTTTGGCAAGTGGGCCAGGGAAGGCACAGGGCCTCCCTGCTCCTTCCAGGGCCTTCCTTGGCTTGCCCACCTTAGCGGGGGACCAACTCCAGGCCTTCCCCAGCATGCCTGCCTTGGTGGGTCAGCTGGGAAAGGCTGGGAAATGACACGCTCCTTCCAGGGCTTTCCCCAGCTCACCTGCCTTGGTGGGTGGGCCAGGGAAGGTGGTGGGGGCTGACTCCAGGCCTTCCTGGCTCGCCCACATTGGCAGGCAGGCCAGGGAAGGCAGGGGGGGCTAGCTCGGGGGGCAGTGGGCTCTCATCACTGAAGGGAGCGTGCCACCTCTGTGGCACAACTCTGGGGGGATTTAAACTTTAAAGTTTAAACCTCTCTGGAGTCGTGCTGCAGAGGCAGCACACTCCCTTCATTGATAAAGTGATAAAAAACCCTCCTTTAAGGGGGGGATTATTATACCCTATGGGTACAGTCCCCATGGGGTATAATTGAGCTGAATAAATTCCACTACTCTGATAATTCACGAACCCCAGTATCATACCAATACTGGGATTTGGGAATGTCGGGTAGATCTGAACCCGAATAATTCTGAATATTTTTTTTTTGATGCACACCCCTACCTAGGATATCAGGCAAAGAAAGCATTGTAGTTGTGCTCTAATTTGCATTGGCCACACTGGCATTTTTCCTGGTTATATTCCTAGCATATCCATTGTCATAGTGCAGGGCTAGGCAGGGGCGAGGCAGTCAGGATACAGTCCAAGGTCAAGAGCCAGTCACACCAGTTAGCCGGAAACCAAGTCCAATACACAAAAGCAAGAGTAGGGTGGTCAAGGTACAGTCCAAAGTCAAGAGCCAAGCAAGCAAACCAACCAGAAAACCAAGTTCAAAGTACAAACCGTTAGAGTCATCAGGAAACCAGAGTCCAAAAGAGTAAAGAGCCAGAGAGTCAAGAGTTCGGGGTGCAGAGTAGAAGCGTAGTCATTCGAGCCGGGGTCAAGAAGCCGAGGAAATCCAGACAGGAACCAGGAGTTAGGATCACGAGCGAGGAGGTGCAGAACTTCGTCCAAAGAGACTAGTTGCTAGCACGATTTGTCGGCGTGAGGGCGTGGGTTAAATAGCCCATAAGCCTGTTGGCAATTAGCGCGCCCCAAGCAAGTCCCAGCTCCTGCTAATACTCGCATGAATGCCTCTTGCCGCCGGGCTGCCATATCCTAGCGGCGCTGTTCCCTCAAGCAGGATACTGCCCACTTTGGTTCTCTCACTCCCAGGATTGGAATGTTTAAATGTTCCTATTATACATGTTGAACAGCTTTGAAGATGACAGCAATACCATAAGGAGTTTAGACTCTGTAAAGAGCAGAGTCACTCAAGGTGGAATGGTCACAGCTGAGACACTACTGATGCATCCAGCCCATACAGGAGCCAGTGGCCACATCAGCAGAAGAGAACAGACAGTTCCAGTAGCAATGGGGCAGAGGAATCCTTGAAGTACGAGTAGCGCTATTAATAATGACACAATTGGATTAAAGGCGAAAGGATATTCAGTTTTTTATTTGAATGAATGCAAAAGAAAAGGTCAAAGCTGTGCAACACATATAATAGGAACATGGAATATGAGAAGTATGAATCAAGGTGAGCTCAAAATTGTAAAACAAGAAATGGAACGTTTAAACATTGCAATCATGGGAGTGAGGGAACCAAAGTGGACTGGAATAGGACATTTTCAGTCAGAAAATTATAAAGTTTTTAACTCAGAAAACACAGAAGAAACTGAGTGAGGCAAGATGTAGCAGGGGTAACCAGGCTATAATGCAAGATCTGACTGAATAATATCAATCAAACATTTTGGAAGGCCTATCAACATACTAACAGTCAAGTTTATGACTCAAGTACAGATGCTGAAGAGGAAGAAATTGAAAGCTTTATGCAAGTATTCAGGAAAATTTGGGCTAGGATCACAAAATGAAGCAGGAAAACCACTCATAGAATTCTGTGGAGAGAAACAGGCTGTTCATTGTGAACACATTTCAGGCAATCAAATAGTCATCACTAGATGGCCAATACAGAAATCAAACAGATCACATAATCAGAATCAAGAGAAGCTCTATCCTCTCTGCTAAAACAAGACCAGGAGCTGACTGTGGTACAGACCATTAATTGTTAATTTCAAAATATAGAATAAAGCTGAAGAAAAACACCAAAACACTAATATTGCCGAAATATGACCTAAACTACATTCCTGAAGAGTTTAAAGACCATGTAAAGAACAGATCTGCATTACTAAGTTCAAGTGAATGGGATCTGAAAAGTCTATTTCTGAAAAGACTATTTCTGAAAAGTCTCAATGGATGACTGGTGAAACACTTAAACTTGCTAAAGATAGACAAGAAGTAAAATAAATGGTGACCAAAATAGAATCAGAAGTCTAAATGCAACATTCTAGCAACTGGCACGCAGAGACAAAGGAAACTATTATAATAACCAGTGCAAAGAAATAGAAGAGATCAAGAAAAAGGAAGAACAAGAGATCTGTTCCACAACTTCCAAGAAATCAAGGGGAAATTTAAAGCATAGTTACAAATGCTGAAAGATTAACATGGAAATACATTAATTGAACAGGATGAAATAAAGAAAAGTTGAGAACAATCCACTGAAGAAATATACAGAAGAGATGAAAGGATGGCAGATTCCCTCCAAGAAGAATCTTTTCAAGAAGAGCCTACAATTTTAGAAAGTGAGGTGAAAGCTGCACTCAAAGCAATTGGGAGAAAAAAATCACCAGGAATAGATGGGAATGGGATATCAATAGAGCTATTTCAAGAGAAAGAAATGGAATCCATAAGAATCTTGACAAGAATATGCCAATGAATATCAAAAACAAAACAATGGCCCACAGACTGGAAACACTCAGTCTACATTCCAATTCTGAAAAAGGAGATGTCAAAGACTGCAGCAACTATTGCACCATTGCATTAATTTCTCATGGAAGTAAAGCAATTCTTAAAATCTTACACCAAACGCTGTTACCATATATGGAATGACAAATGCCAGATGTTTAAGAAAAGAAAGAGGCATTAGAGATCATATTGCAAATTTACAGTGGTTATTGGAGCATACAAGATAATTTTGGAAGAAAATCACCTTGTGTTTCCACAGATTCCAGCAAAGCTTTTGACTGTGTGGATCATGGAAAGTTATGGTTGGATTTCAAAGAAATAGGTGTACCACAGCATTATTGTTTTGATATGCAACCTGTACTCTGAACAAGAAATTACTGTTAGGACAGAATATGGAGAAACAGAATGGCTTTCAATTGGGAAAGGTGTCAGACGTGGATGTATTTCATCTCCTATGTGTTCAATTTATATGCAGAACATATCAAAAGGAAATCTGGATTAGATTTAGATGGAGTGAAAATCTGTGGAATGAACATTAACAATTTGAGATATGCAGATGACATCACATTGGTGATGGTGGAAAGTGTTGCAAAGTCACAGCTGATTTATGAGATTGGGCTAGCTATGGCCATCCAGGTCTTGGTGAGTGACACCACATTACTGGCAGAAAATAGTGAAGACCTGAAACAACTATTGATGAAGGTTAAAGCAAAAAAGCTCCAAGCAGGATTACATTCTGAACATCAAGACGACAAAAGTAATGACAACTGAGGAATTATACAGCTTTAAGGTTGATGATGAAGAGATTGACATTGTTAAAGAGTTTCTGTTCCTTAACTCCATCATCAACCAAAACGGAGACTGCAACCAAGTAGGAAAGGCAATGAGGCTTCCGGTGGAGATGTAATGGTGGGCTGACGTCTTCACAGGGAGTGAAGATGCAACACAGCTAATCACCAACTAGGAGGGCTCTCCGGTCAGCAAATTCTCCCTAAATTAAAGGGAGAGCAAAGAGATAAACTACACATGTCTCTTTAGGTTGCTCTTTGGGTGTTTTCTGCTGAGCGATGGCTTTTCAGACACCTCCCAACTTAGAGTGATTTGAGGTCTTGGAATTTACAATCTTGCTCCCAGCTGTGTTTGGAATCCTGATAAGGACTAAAGCCTGTTCTGCTTCTTAATATTTATGGACATAATTATCTACAGCCAAAGAGAAATTTTCTTGAAGACAAAAGAGACAACCCCTGCTAAGGTAACCTCTCTCATAGGATTTTAAAGAACTTTCTGAAACAATAACTTTGGCAAAAAGTGTAATTAAGAAATCAGGAAAGCTAGAAATGAAATTTGGAAAGCTAGAAAACCAGTCTGGTGTAGTGGTTAGGAGCTCAGACTCTAATTTGGGAAAACCGGGTTTGGTTTCCCACTCCTCCACATGCAGCTGCTGGTGTGACCTTGGGTGTCACGGGCTGGGGTGCAGGTCAGAGGGAGTCCAAAAACAGGCCAAGGTCAGGAGCCGGGAACACAGAGCCAAGTCCAAAATCACTAACCAGAAATGTAGTCCAAAGTCAGGGGGTCCGAGAGTCTAGGTATCTGAACTGAGCCGAAGTAGATGCGTCATGAAAATGACTCATTGCTTCCATGAAGAGCTCTGCCCAGCGTGTGGAGCTAAATGCTGCTACCAATTAGCCAGCAGTGCGAGCATCCAGGCTCCTGTTAAAACTCTGGGCTAAACAAGCATCTTCCCTGTAGCCTAGCCTCTCACTGCCTTATTGATAAGTTTTGATGCAGCCACTCCCTTAGACGAGTCACTCATGGAGGCGAGTTGAGAGGGCTTGCATCTTGCGATTTCTCCCCCTCATCTGGGCCAGGTGTGAGGAATGCTGATGTGGGCGGCAGCTGCCAACTATCCTCCACTGTTTCAGAGAGGCCAGCTGTGGTTTCTGCAAGGTCTGGCCATTCTGTCAGCTCTCCCTCACCCACGCTCATGACATTGGGCCAGTCACTAGTTGTTTCAGAGCTCAGGAGCACTTCTCAAAAGAGCTCTCTCAGGATGGAAACTAGTCCCTAAGAACAGCATTCTACTTCAAAGGGGATGCGATCAGATAACAGGAAGGAAAGGATGCTGTGTGTGTCCTGACCTGTCTATCTGACTAAATTTATGGTAACCTCCTGAAGTCTGAGACAGAAGACAGCGCATAGTCCTTCACTTTTCTAACAAGGAGGAGGCTCCAAAAGGTCAAAAATTATGCAAGAAGCATAATCACATAAGGTGTAAGGCCCACTGCTTGGCTAGAGCCCCTGACTCTTCTTCTAGTAAGCAGTCTTCGGGTAAGTCCTCCTCTGACGAGGAATCTTTTCATTCTTCGGGGGATTATTAGGTTACAGCTGCCTGTGTCCTGGGTTTGCCATCTTGGGCCATTAGGGGGAGAGGGAGGCAAATGGCCCTGCAGCTGTGTAGGGATCCACCCACCCATTCGGGGCTTCACCTGGCATTTATTTGTCACACAAAGTGAGGGAGCGGATACCAGATGGGTATAACATTGACATATTTACCCTGCTCAAGCCCAAGGCTGATGATGGTTTGCTTGTCCCATGCCCAGAGAAAAAAGGGAACAAAAAAGAGGCTACGGAGCATACCTATTTAAATTGGACTGCAAGGTTTAATGTTTTCACAGATGTGATTCTGTCCACTTATCCAGAATGGGGATGGCACCTTTCCAACCATCTTGGCAATGTTTTGCATGCTCAGGCTCTAGCTGGGGATTTTGCCGCCATCAGCCATGATGAAGCTTTTTCATAAACGGGCTTCTCACAATGATTATTAGTCAGGTGGGATTTAATCAACGATAAATTGTGGCTTACAAAGATGGGCCCACACATGAAGAGCAAAGCTGCCTCCTTCTGGGTCTCTGGAGTTGCTTTCAGATGGGATTCCCACCATGATGTGTGCTGGGAATATAATCAGGAGAAATGTCAGTGCACCTGATGTAAGTTCAGCCATAATTGTGTCACCTGCTTTGCGCGTCATGCTTGTCCAGCTTGCCCACAGGGTGGTGGCGATTAGCATCACTTTCATGGCAGCCAGTCCTCCAACAGTGACAGGAAGGAGGGTGGAACTGGGTGAGCTGCTGCCTCCAGCTCCAAATCCAAATCATTCACTCTTAGCAGAGTCAGGGTTAGGTTTGGCATCACACCCCCATTCACCCAGGTCCTCTTCGCTTACTTCTTGTTATCCCAACCATTCAGCAATATCTTTTCTTTTCTTTTCTTTTTGAAACCCCCGAAGGGGTATTTTTATTGTTTTTCAATAGACTACAAAACTACAAAGAAAAAATTGGGAAGGGACTACATCTATGGATAAAGAAAAGATACCCACACTAACTAAAAACCCAAGAGTGAGAGATCATATCCCAGTTAAACTAAATGTTAGTATTACATTTGTTAATAAGACAATAAGCCTGTAGAGTTCTTGCTTTGCACTGCTTCTATGTTAGTAAATTAGTTATCTTGAGAAGACTTTCTGAGCATTTTCATTTCTTCAAAGAGCAATTTTCAGAGTCCTTCTGCCCTTACTTTGGCTTTCTGTCTCTAAAATCATACACAAGGCTTCCATATTCCCTTCATGGGTCCTCACATGCCTTTTTATTTTAGTAATTTAAAATCAGCCTGTGATTTCCCAGATATTGTAGCTGCTAAGGAGGCCAAAGAGTGTGCTGCTGGCCGGGTTGCTAGCTCTTTCCATTCCCTTCTGTTACCAGATTTGAGGGTTTCTCCCTTAGGGGTGGTCACTAAGAAGGCCCTTGGCGAGTATCACTTGATCCACCACCTCTCCTACCTGAAAGATTCATCTGTTAATGAGGCCATCTCCCAGGAATGCTGCTTCATACGTTACACATTGTTTGATCATGCTGTCAACTTCATTAGGGCTTTCAGCCCTGGTTCTCTCATGGCAAAAGGTGATGTACAGTCTGCTTTTTGGCTTTTACTGGTCCATCCTGGTGATCACTGTTTGTTGGGGTTTAAGCTTAATGGGTCTTGGTACACAGAAAAGGTGATGCACATGGGCTGCTCAGTTGCTTGTGTGGCCTTCGAGGCCTTCAGCTCCTTTTTGGAGTGGGCAGTAAACAACCGCACTCATTCCCCCTTCTTCACTCACTATCTGGATGATTTTCTGTTTGGAGGGCTTTCAGGCAGCCTTTCTTGTGCAAAGCCTCTTTTCAGGCTTTGGCTGAGGAGCTGGGGGTCCCTTTGGCAAAGGATAAGATGGAGGGTCCATGCATTCACCTGGTTTACCTTGGGATCTTGCTCAATTCCATGCAAGGCTCCTCCTGGCTTCCTGAAGATAAATTGGACAACCTTAGGCCCCTTATCACTCTGGTCATGCCCCAGCAAAAGTGTACACTCAATGAGATTCAGGCCATTTTGGGCCTCTTCAGTTTTGCTTGCCGAGTTGTTTCCTTTTGTGCCCATCTGGCCAGGGCCACCTCTAGGGTTCGTTCTCCTCCTTACCATCATGTTTAGGTTACTAAGGGTTTGAGGACAGACTGTTGGATTGGTTAACCTTCCTTGCATCTTTCAATGGCGTGTCTATCTGGCAAAATCCTTTTGACTTGGGCCCATCCTTGCAATTTCATTTGGATGCCTCCAGCAGCATTGGGTTGGGCATATTTTTCAAAGGCCACTGGTGCACTAGTTGTTGGCCTGTTAGTTGGGCTGGGTCAGACATCATTAGAGATCTTACCTTCTTGGAGCTTTTCCAAATTCTGGAGGCAGTTACCATCTAGGGGGATGCATTCAAGGCCAAGAGGGTTCACTTTTGGTGTGATAACCAAGCTGTAGTATGTGTCATCAGTCACCAAACCTCATGCTCTGAGTGAGTTATGGGTTTGTAAATTTGTGTGTAAATTTGTCCTTCTGTGCCTGTCACGTTAACATCTCCTTTTCAGCACAGTATACGGCAGGTATTGATAATGACATCACAGATGCCTTATCTCAGTTTCAGGAGCAGAAGTTCTGAATGTTGGCCCCAGAAGAAAACTGCCACCCAGACCCCTTCCTGGAGGAACTGTGGGACCTTGGTGCAGATTGATCATGCAGGGAGTATTTAATTCTGTTACTCCTCCCAACGTTCATACTCTTGGGCAGCTGAGGACTTCCTGGCTTTTGCCTTTTCTACTGGGGAGGGTTCTTGGCCTGTTTCAGAGACCTTGGTCTTTTGATATCTCGCCTTCATGAGGAAACATGGTCTTGCACCTAGGTCTATAGCCATTCACTTGTCTGCCATATCTTTCTTTAGCAAGACTATCCAGATCCCTGCTGCTCTTTCATGGCCTACAGGGCAATTGAGCGGTGAAGGAGGCTCACTCCTTATGAGCCAAATGCCTCCCTTCCAATCTGTTGGCATTCCGGTGGCACTTTTATCGTAGCTTCCGATAATTTGTTGGTCTGAACATGAGGGCAGCCTGTTTTTGGCCTCCTTTACACTGGCATTCTTTGGAGCTTTCCATTGCAGTGAGCTTGTATCGGCATCAAATCATGACCACTTAGGCCAGGCCTTGGTTTTAAGTGACGTTCACATTTAAGGAACCACCATGTGGGTACTCCTTAAATCCAAGACGGATCAGAAGGGGTGCAGGTCCCATCTTTTAATTAGATCTGCTGGGATCAGTCATCCCTGCCCTGGTTGTGTCACCGGGGAATATCTGGCCATACACCCTTCTGGGCAAGATCCTCTCTTCTTGCACTCTGATGGTACCTTTCTTACCTGATTTCAATTTGCTAGCATACATAGGGACGGGATTGCTTTCATGGGACTTTTCCTTTGGGATTTTGACAGTCACTCCTTTCCAGCTGGCATTGCCACCTCTGTCACTGAATGTGGGCTGTCCCCAACACTATTCACTCAGTAGGCTGCTGGAGGTGCTCAGTTTAAGTCTGCCCTCATGTTGGTTTTTCTACTAATTTTTTTTCTAATTTTTAGTTTTTTCAGGCCTCATCAAGATGGTTGGGCACAGTATCATACACTGGGCTGACTGCTACGTTTCCACTTCAGGATGGGGGACTTCATTGGGTCTGGATGACCACCTGTGGATTGTTTGGATGGGACAAAGGGGTACATGCTGGGACTCCTTCCTGCCTACAGTATGATGTGCTGTTGCCTCCAGAAGACCTCCAGATGCATTGGTGATTCAGCTGGGAGAGAATGATCTACCCAGTTGGAAAAGTGTCGACCTCACATTGGCCATTTTGATGGACATGCAGGCCTTGAATTCTTGGCTCCCTCGGGTTGAATTCTTCAGGTCGTAGCTGCTGGAAAGGAAGGATTGGAGGGGTGATGCTCCCCCTCACAAGCTGGACTTGACAAAGAAAAAAGTTTGCAAGGCTGCAGCTTGCTTCATGGAGTCAGTTGATGGCTCAGTAATTTGCCACCCAGACATTTCTTTTAGGCTGTCTGCTCTGTACAGGGCAAATGGGGTGGATTTGTCTTGTTGGGGTCAGGGCTTATTAATTTCAAAATCTTACAAATTATTTACAAGTTATTCTACAACAGAAAATGAATTTAACACTCTTTGGTAATAATCTTCTACAAGTTGCCAATTCTATTCTGCTTCTGCTTCATTTGTAAATAATAATAATTAATTAATCCAATAGAAATTGGCATGCCTAAATTAATATTTCTGCCTCTCAAAATTACTCCAGTACAAATGCACTTAAAAACTCTATCTCCCATAATTTCCCTTTGGATCTCCTTATGTTTATAACCATATATTATATATATATTTCTGTAATGTACTCCGCCATGACCACGTGCGCGACCGTTGGGCCATGCGGTCAGGCCGAACAGCAAAGCTTTGCTTCCAGGAGAACAATAGTCCAGTGGATCCTAGCCCGCACCTATCAGAGGGCCAGGTCCGCGGCCAAGAGCCTATGGGACTCTCGGCCACTGTAAATAGCCTATAGGGCCTGTGGGTGTGTTTTAGGTGGTGGGTTTCTGAGCATATAAGCCGGCCTGTGAGCCGGCTTACTTTTGTCTTGTTCCTGCTTAATAAAAGTACATACTTTGCTGAAATCAATCAACGTTTCTCAGTACTTTTCAATTTCGTTTCTAAATAATTGTGATAAGATGAATTACAAAAACGGAGATGAGCACCGCAACCCTAGAGTCGGATTCGACTGGCTTCCATGCAAGGGAACCTTTACCTTTACCTAAGATAGAAAGTAAGATACAAAAAAGAAATATATTCCTCCATTTCTTTACTCTGCTCTCTTAAGATCTTTTACTAAATTCTGTTCTTCCTCTTAGCTTGAGCTCTTCTAATCAGCGTTCCCTCACCCGGGACTCTGGAACAATTCTGGAGAAGACTCTCACAGAGATTCTTGCCCATTGGGGAGGTGTGTGGGGGGGTATCCCACTAGCCCTACCCGCGTGTTCCCCTACACTTTATGTTCCAGGCTACTTTACTTAGGAAAAAATATATAAGGCAAAAGGGGAAAGGAAAAAAAGCGACTCTATAGCTGCAATCTCCTCCGGGGTAGGTCTTTGCAGTCTTCTGGTGCATTCCTTTTTTTTTTTTGGTTACCAGTTCTTGGACTCCTAACCTGAGTCCGATTCCAGCGCCTTCAGAAGCTCTTCACCGGATGTTAAATCATGGGTTGTGAATATTCTTCCTCGGTATGTGACTGATATATGTCCAAGCGGAAGCCAACGATACCTGACGTTCTTCTCTGCAAGCTTTTGTGCAATTGGGCGCATATTTTTCCTGACATTTAGTACTTCAAAAAGAATATCTGGGTACAGCTGGACCAAAGCTTCAGACCTCTGTTCTTCCTGGCAATTTCCAGGAGGTTCCGCTTAGCATTTGGGTCTTTAAGATCTGCCACAATATCAGGTATCAGTGCTGGTGAGCCTGTTCAGGGAGGGTTTACATGGAAAGCATTGTTTACCACTGGCCCTGGAAGCTGTATAATTCCTTCTAACCACTCATTTAAAGCAACGGTAAGGTCCTTGTTTAATTCAAAGTTCAAAGAAATTCCACAGAATTTTACTTTAGTTTCCCGTGATTTAATTTCTAACAGCATTAGCTTGCATTTCACCCATCCTTCAAAAGTTTTCAGTTCAGCTATTTCTTAAGGTTTCTTTTGCATGCCGGCAGCTGCTGTCTCCGCCTTCTCCTGTGTCTCCTGAAGGTTTTTATTGACTTCATCCAGTTTATTCATAATAGGAGTCATGCTGTTTCTTATCTCTTCTTTTAAGTCTTGTTTTAAGTCTGTCAGCATCTCCTGTAAATACTTTTTGGTTAAAGAGTCTTCTCTTTTCGTTTTGCTTGCACGAGGTTCTACTTCCTCCATTTCCAATGGGGGGGGGTCCTTATCCAAAGAATTTTGGCTTTCTTGCATTGCTCTAGGCATCAATTTGGAGGAATTTTACCACCTTTTGCTCCCCTGTTCCTCCCCATTGTTTTGGTAAAGCTGTAATATTTAAATTGCAGCCCATTTTTTAAAAATTCTTTTGTAGAAGCCCGACGCGGAGGCTGTGTTTGGTGCAACTGCTTCACTCCCAGGTGTCAAGGGTTCCACACAGTGGCTTGCGCCTTTGTGGATCCACCTTCCTATCACTCCTGGTTTTCCCCAGCATGCAGGCTAGGATGTGGTTCATCAGCTGACAGGTGGGTCACTCGATGTCTGAATCCTGCCCTATGCTGCACCAAATGCTCTGAATCAGAGGTCGATTTCGGGGGATTGCGGGGGGATCGCCGTTCCCCCAGGTGAGGTGCGGGGGTGGGGCACACAACAAAGCCCCGCCCCCTGCTTCCGGCCGCCCTGCTTCCGGTCCTCATTCAGCCAGGAGGAGGCAGGAGAAGAGGGAGGGTAAGTTGCTTCCTCCCCGCCTCTCCCCACCCCTGCCTGCCTG
>NW_015160208.1:1371954-1381020 GCF_001447785.1 Gekko japonicus
CGCCGGGCCCCTCATGGGGCTCAGCAGTGGAGCTGCAAGGCCGGCGGTGGCAGCCGGGACCGTTGGGGGCGGGGTGTGTGGCCTTATGACACACGTCCGGTGATGTCAGGGGGTGTGGCATATGCTAATGAGTTATGCTAATGAGTTCCCCTAGCTCTTTTTCTACGAAACGACCCCTGCTCTGAATGCTGTAATCAATAAAAGCTGTGGCCTGTCATTGTTCCAATTATTGTTTGTGATGTTTTCCTTGCTGTATTTGCTTCTTCATTTTGTGCCCACACTGTCCTCAGGAACACAAAACAGAGAGGAAGAAAGTTGATTCATTTGACATGTGGTGTTGGAGGAGAGTTTTACAGATACCATGGAGTGGGTAAAAGATAAATAAGAGGGTTCTAGATCAAATCAAGCATGAGCTCTCCCTATAAGCTAAAATGACCAAACTGAGGTTATTGTACTTTGGTCACATTATGAAGAGACAAGTCAGTGGAAAAGACAATAATGCTAGGAAAAACTGAAGGCAGCAGGAAAAGAGGAATCCAACATGAGATGGAGTGACTCAATCAACGAAGCCAGAGCCCTCAGTTTTCAAGACCTGAGCAAGTCTGTTAGCAACAGGATGTTTTGGAAGTCATTAATTCATAGGGTTGCCATAAATCGGAAGTGATTTGATTACACTAACGCCGCGCGCACATACATTTTGCTCTAAATGCAGTGTAGCTTCCAGGCTCCTGCAGTAGCTGTGATATGCACAAGTGTGCAATCATTACACATGACTGTCTGTAAACTTCTCCCACTCAGGTAATATTGTTGAAGGCAATGCCCTGAGAGTGCTAAGGTTCTTTGACTTGTGTGGCTAGCCAATTGAAACCCACACAGTGAGATTTTAATCCAGGCAGCAAATAGGTAGAAAAAAGTTTTATTCAAGTTCAGCTCAGATGTCCAGTGAGTAACAGCAGGGATCTGGCATATATGCTTTTGTTGCTCCCCCCAACTTTACATCACTGCTGATATCATTTACACATGCTCAGTCTGGTTTTCTTTGTTTCAACAATCATTTGACAAATGAGATGCTACTGGCCACGTTTCAGCCTTACAAAGCAGGTGGTTGTCTTCTTAAAAATGATAAATGCATCTACTTGGTGTTTCCCCAGACTGGTTCACCTTTGAATGAAATATCAGACTGAATTTATTCTCAGTATAAAATCTAACTGTTCTTATTACGAAAATATTTCCTTTATATTGATATATGCATATATGTCTATAAAAGCACTATTAGTAACATTTTGTAAGCTATTTCTACTAAAAATATATTAAGCATACATTGAATTGTGGAAAATAGAAAATTATAGTAATATTTTCAAAAATTTAAACCCTTTACATGAATTTTCTAATGTTCCAAAGTTGCCTATAACATAAAGCTTTTATAGAAATCTTGAATTCACCTATTATTCTTCATTTTGATCAATCAGAAGATTTTTGATCAATCAGAAGATTTTAAAAATATTCAATCTGAATTAAAGTTTTTGGTTTTGTAAAACATGCTATTTTACCTTGGCCAGTAGGGGTCCTCCTCATATAAGTTCTGCATTCTTAATTAGCCTTTTTAATTGAAGAGGACCTGTGATTGATATCTTTGGTTTCTGGCTGAACTCTGAGATGACTACATACTTGATGGGCCATGTTCTCATTCTCTGCTTGTTAGCAGTTTGCTAGTCTTAAGCAAAGTTTATTAGAGAATTAAGAATGTAGCTAGTTTTCTCTCCTTATAAACATGCAGAGATATTTACTCTTTAACAGTTATTCGTTCCTACTGACAAAATATTAAAAGTTATGTTTTAACTTTTAAAAACATACAACAAATAAGGAAAAGGGTTTTTATGCTTAGAGAGCATAGTTGCACTTTAGTTCAACTCAGTCATCTTGACATCTTATTAAGAACAGAGCATCTTCCTGAACCAATTAGTACCTTTTCACTGTGTTCTTTTGCCAGCTCAGTTCATTAAGTATATATGGCTGTTTCTCTATGCAAGTAAACTTTTTGCCTCAAAATAATAAGCTGCTGAAAGGCAGATTATATATATATATATTTCCCAATAACTCAATATTAGTATGTTAAAGCATTTTAAACTTAAAGAAAAAGAGTTTAGTTTAATTTTTCATTTAAAATTAAACCATAATGAACTTCTGAACTCATTTCTTTGAAGTAGCGAGCTTGAACATAGATCTGCACTAGGACAGGTCATTATTGTGGTGGACTGTACCATCTTAATTAAAAATGTCCTGATGCCTTCTAGGTGCTAGAACACCTGTTCATTAGGTAATTCCTTTCTCTGACCGTTAAATGAGCTATAAAACACCTGTTTATACAATTCTGCTTAGTTATCAATCTGTTTCTGGAAATTCCAAAGTCTTTTCCCAAAGGACCTCTGGAATCCCAGCAATAATCAATAGATTATCATTGGAACCTCTGAGCTTCTTCTATATTGTCATCAGGAAAAAGGATAATCGGTGGCATTATGGATTAAGAGTATTTACCATGGGCATACTTTTAATCTGTAGCACCAGTGAAATGACTACCTTTATCTATTACATTCTCTCTCATGGATCACTGCCTTGATGTGGCAAGGGGGCTTGGGCGGTTCTATGAGGCTGTGGGCTATGTCATGGAGGGCCACCCAGGACGCACAGGACGCAGTGGAGAACTCAGACAAAACGTGATCCACTGGAGAAGGAAATGGCAACCCACTCCAGTATCTTTGCCAAGAAAACTCCATGGACAGTAACAAAAGGCTAAAAGATATGATGCCGGAAGATAAGCCCCTCAGGTTGGAAGGTGTCCAGTATGCTTGTGGAGAAACCCCTCCTCCCCATTCTGAGTTTCTACAGTGTTCCTGTGTTTTCCCCCTCTTCTCTCTGGAAGGTCAGGAAGCAAGGCCAGTTACCTGCCATAGTTATGTAAATGGATTGACTTGCAGGAAAACGGTGGGATTTGGTGTTAGGAATCTCCAAGTGACTCCAGGAGATTTCCCCAAATGTCTGCAAGGAGGGCTCCCAGAATGCACCTGGGTGGCCCAGGGTCCACTTGGGTGACCTGTGTGGACCAGGTCAAAGGGGGTGGAGAGTGTGATGTAGAATGGGTGGAGTCAGAGGTTTAATAAAAGTGCTTGCTCCCAGGAGGGAGGGTCTCTCTTTACTCTTGGTGTTGATCTTTGGGAGAGGACAGATGGCTGAGCTCTGATCTACAGGACAGGAGCCATCGGCCATGTGGCCTGGTCTGCTGGCTGCAGAGAGCCTAGGTAATGAAACATCTTTAGAATCTTCTGTAACTTACTAAGCTTGAAATTGCCTACTCTATTTCAACATCTAGTAGAGTAAGTTTTTAGAACCAGGGAAAGAAGGATACAATTATGACCAACTTTTCTTTGTCCTTCTGGTTGCTGATTTGGTGCTGTGCTAAAGATATGCTTGTAACCCTTTTCTCTTTTGAATAAACATTTTACTTTTTGAAGCTGGTAGTGTTCTCTGGACCACATACTGTAAGAGGGGAGTCCCAGGAAGACAAGCAGTCAATGCACCCATTGCCAATCCTCCAGGGGGCCCCCAAAGAAGGAATTTGATCCCTGTGTTAAGCAGGAGCTGGGTAGCAGGAGACCAGAGGCAGAGCCTCAGTTTGAGAAGGGGTGTCAGAAGTCTGTCCCTCCTGGCAGGAAGACCCCAAAAGGACAGTGGTAGCAGCAGTACCCTAGTGGGAAGAAGTGGAATAGCACTCTCCAGGAATTGGCATAAACCAAGGAGGGGGCTGGCAGAACAAGGTCTGTAAGTCAGAACAGGCCTGTTCTGCCACAATGCTACTGGGGAAGAGCAGAGGGCAAGTACAAGTAACCACAGAAAGAATGAACTGGCTGGGCCAAAGCCGAAAGGGCGGTCAGCTGTGGATGTGTCTGATGGTGAAAGGAAAGTCCGATGCTGCAAAGAACAATACTGCATAGGAACCTGGAATGTAAGATCTATGCATCAAGGTAAGTTGGATGTGGTAAAAAATGAGATGGCAAGACTGAACATCAACATCTTGGGAATCAGTGAACTAAAGTGGACAGGAATGGGCAAATTTAACTCAGAAGACCATTATATCTACTACTGTGGCCAAGAATCCCATAGAAAAAACGGTGTGGCCTTTATAGTCAACAAGAGAGTGAGAAAGGCAATAATGGAATATAATCTCAAAAATGACAGAATGATCTCGGTCCAAATCCAAGGCAAACCATTCAACATCACAGTAATCGAAGTCTATGCTCCAACCACTAACGCAGAAGAGGCTGAAGTGGGTCAGTTCTATGAAGACCTACAACATCTCCTAGAACTAACACCAAAAGACATGTCCTTATCATCACAGGGGACTGGAATGGTAAAGTAGGAAGTCAAAAGGTAACTGGAATAATGGAAAAGTTTGGCTTTGGAGAACAAGATGAAGCCGGGCACAGGCTGAGTTTTGTCAAGAGAAAATGCTGGTCATAGCAAACACCCTCTTCCAACAACCTAAGAGCCAACTCTACACATGGACATCACCAAATGGGCAATATCGAAATCAGATTGATTATATATAATTTGCAGTCACAGATGTTCTCTTGACAAAACTCAGCCTGTGCCCGGCTTCATCTTGTTCTCCAAGGCCAAACTTGTCCATTATTCCAGTTACCTTTTGACTTCCTACTTTACCATTCCAGTCCCCTGTGATGATAAGGACATGTCTTTTGGTGTTAGTTCTAGGAGATGTTGTAGGTCTTCATAGAACTGGTCCACCGCCGGGCCCCTCATGGGGCTCGGCAGTGGAGCTGCAAGGCTGGCGCTGGCGGCCGGGACCATTGGGGGCGGGGTGTGTGGCTTTATTCGAAAACAGTCCAGTGGAGCCTGAGCGGTGGATGTTGCCTTCTGACACACTTCCAGTGATGTCAGGGGGTGTGGCATATGCAAATGAGTTATGCTTAGGAGCTCCTGCACCTCTTTTTCTACGAAATCACCTCTGCACAGAAGAACTATTCAAGAAGGACCTCAGTGTCCTTGACAACCATGATGGTGTGATCACTGACCTCAAGCCAGACATCCTGGAGTCCGAAGTCAAATGGAACTTGCAAAGTATTACTAACAACAAAACTAGTGGAGGTGATGGTATCCCAGCTGAGCTATTCAAAGTATTAAAAGATGATGCTGTTAAAGTGCTGCACTCAATACGCCAGCAAATTTGGAAAACACAACAGTGGCCACAGGGTTGGAAAAGGTCAGTTTACATTCCAATCCGAAAGAAGGGCAATACCAAGGAATATTCAAACTATCACACAATTGCACATTTCTCATGCGAACGAGGTCATGCTTAAGATCCTGCAAGCTAGGCTTCAGCAGTACATGGATAGAAAATTGCCAGAAGTACAAGCTGGGTTTCTTTTCTTTTTTTAAACATTATCTTTATTAATGTTTAAACAGATTAACTAAAAAAGAGAGAGAGAAGAAAAGAAAAAAGAAAAAAAAGTAATAATAAAACAAAATACCAGTTACCAACATGTTACACAACATCTAGTTGCAGATAGGTTCCAATTTTTCACAAAATATTTACCTTCCATTTTTTTAGCTTGTTTGTCATAACATAACATTTAGATACTAATATGTATTTACATATATTATATATTTACATATATCTTTCATATCCAGTTTAATCACAGTCAGCTAAATTCAGCTACTTAACCTACTTTCTGTCCTTTAACCATCTATAAGATTTAGACCAATATTTATCAAAGTTTTCAAAACCTTTCTCTTGTAAAAAGAAAGTTAATTTCTCCATCTCCGCCACCTCTAATAATTTAGAAATCACTTCTTCTCTAGAAGGAGTTTCCTCATTTTTCCACCTGGTAGCATACAAAATTCTGGCTGCTGTAATAATATGCATCACTAGATAAATTTCATTTTTCTTAAAAGTATCCGGGATAAAATTTAATAAAAAACATTCTGGTGTTAGTGGTATTGTCTTAGTCAAAATCTCATCAATAATCTCTTTAACCATCTTCCAATATTTTTTGGCTTTACTACATAACCACCAAAGGTGAAATAATGTTCCATCACTATGTTTGCATTTCCAACAATTCTTTCCAATTTTCTGCTTCATTGACTATGCTAAAGCCTTTGATTGTGTGGATTACAATAAACTGTGGCAAATCCTGAAGAGTTGGGAGTACTAGACCACCTCACATGTCTCCTGAGAAACTAGTATAAGGGTCAAGAAGTGACAGTTAGAACCAGATATGGAACAACTGATTGGTTTAGCATAGGAAAAGGAGTACAACAGGGATGTATACTGTTTTCACCCTGCTTATTTAATTTATATGCAGAGTACATCACAAGAATTACCGGCCCAGATGAATCACACACCAGAATTAAGATTGCCGGGGGGGGGGGGGGAATCAGCAACCTCAGATATGCAGGTGATATCACTCCAATGGCAGAAAGAGCCTCTTGCTCAGGATGAAAGAGGAAACTGCAAAAGTTGCCTTGAAACTCAACATCAAAAAAAACTAAGATCATGGCATCTGGCCCCATCACTCTTTGGCAAATAGAAGGGGAAGTCATGGAAGGAGTGACAGACTTCACGTTCCTGAAATCCAAGATCACTGCAGATGGTGATTGCAGCCTGCTCCTTGGGAGGAAAGCTATGGCAAACCTAGACAGCATAATAAAAAGTAGAGACATCACCCTGCCAAAAAAGTCCGCACAGTCAAAGCAATGGTATTTCCAGTAGTAATGTATGGCTGTGAGAGCTGGACCATAAGGAAGGCAGACCACCGAATAATAGATGGTGCTGGAGAAGACTCTTGAGAGTCCCTTGGATTGCAAGGAGATCAATCCTAAAATAAATCAACCCTGACTGTTCCCTGGAAGGTCAGATGCTGAAGCTGAAGCTCAAAGACGTTGGCCACCAAATGAGAAGAGAGCACTCACTGGAGAAGACCCTGATGCTGGGAAAGATTGAAGGTCAAAGAAGGGGACGACAAAGGATGAGATGGTTAGACAGTGTCATCGATGCAATGAACATGAAATTAAGCAGACAACGGAAGACAGGAGGGCCTGGTGTGATGTGGTCCATGGGGTCACAAAGAGTTGGATTCAACTGTGCGACTGAACAACAACAACAGCAATCTATCACATTACCTTTACATACATGGAAGCTGTGACTGGCTGTGGCTCCTCCATACACATATGGTGTGTTAAACCCACTGATTTACTACAGCTTCATTCACACAGTGCATCAGAACAGTCAAGTGGATGCCTCAAATATGTCAGGGTATGTATGCCTGCACCACTGGTTCGTGTACACCATGGGGAATATAGATGTTGTGCACACCTGTGTTGGTGTGGGAGGGAGAGAATCGTTCTGTGTGAAAAGACACCCACATGGAGAATCTAGGTGTAAGCCTGCACTTGTGAGAGAAGTCATTCATGAAGTACCACCATTTACTTTAGACTTTGGTTTCTTTGTTTAGCCAAAGCAGACCCCTGACATTCCCAGCCAGTGTGTGAACTTGCCTGAAAGCTGTACAAGACCGAGGGGAAGGTGGTCGTTGCACAGGCAGTGAAGAATGCTGCGGGTGCCTTAGAATCCAGCGTGTATACCCGCCCGCGTGGATCGCGCGCGCGCAACCTTTCCAGGGTGAAGGGCGTCCAGCGTGTGTGCGCGTGAGCTCACCCGGGTCACACTTGGCTGCACGTGCAGCAACGCCCCTTCTTCACCCTTGCGCGCGCCACTCCGTGCCACCTGGGCAAGCGCTGCCCGGATCCTTCCCTCCCTCCGTCCCCCCGCCTGTTCTTTGCTTGCCGCTTACTGCAGTGTTGGGGGGAGGGCAGAGCTGGAGCAAGATGGCGATGCCGTTTCTCTTAGGGTCAGCACTGGAACAGCTCCTTCCTTTGCACTCCCACTAGAACCGGCAGCTGCTCCTGAATGGTGCAGCGGCTCCGCAGCCTCCTATCCTGCCCTGGTATTATTGCTGCCGTGAACGACCCCCTCCCCTTCAGCGGCTTTTGTTTTGGTGCAAAGCTTTCCCTCCCCGTGTGGCTGCCGGGGAGGGGGGGGGCAGTGAGTGTGTGATAACATTTTTCTTTTTTTTTTGCAAAACACTCACTAGGCGGGATCTAGGCTGGACCCTGCAGCGGGTTAGGTGCAGTTTAATTTTGCAGGCAGCTGCTTCAATTTTTGTGTTAGGTGTTTTGTTTTTTAATTTTGGATTTGGAGCCCCGAGTGCCAGGGTGTTTGCAGTTTTAAAAAGGGGGTGAGCAGCTCTCTTATGTTACCACTTGCAACTGTGGCAATTACGACCTGAACCCCCCTTAATCTTCCCATGGAGGATCTAATCTGCTAAAAAAAAATACCTGAAGGAGACGCATTGGGATAATAACATGGAGGAAGAGGAGGAGCTGCAGTACTGAATTCCCCGGCTGCGCTATCAAGAGGAGAGATGGTGGTTTTAAATGTGGCACCAGTGCAAGTTCTGGAGTTGTGAGAGCTTTGAAAGCCCCCCTTTCCCACCGCCTCACCTGCCCAGTGCCTGCCGCCTCTGTCATTTATTTTTGATTCCTTTTCTCTCTTCCCCTCATCCCCCATAACCACCACCCCTTTCTGCTTTGCCATGGGAATGGTGGCAAATCTTTTGGCTATTGTCATGTCGGCTTCATTTTTCAACCCCAGCTTTGCCTTCAGTTCGCACTTCGACCCTGGTAAGTTGATTTATTTCTGTAGTTTTGGGGCAGAAACAGCCAGCTAATGATTCCTTTCTTTTCCCCAGTGAAAAAAAACTACTCCTCTTTCTAGCTTCTTCTCCGGTTTTGATTCTCTCCCCACCTTCCCTCTCCTCCCTCGCAGCTCTAGAGGGAGTTTGATTTTGGAGCATGTTATTCTTTCCTCTTCCTGGCACCTAACACCCCCCCCCCCCAGCTTCTGAGTTAGGCTGGGCCTGCATTGTTTAACCCTTTGTTGTACCAGGTCCCTTGTATTGAGCTGTTTAGTAGCGCGCTAACACAAACGAACCT
>NW_015160208.1:1381037-1455583 GCF_001447785.1 Gekko japonicus
AACCGCTGGATTTATGTTTTAAGAAAGAATCCAGAGGGATAGATTCTTCCTGCAAAGTTACACCACCATTTTACAGCTCTTCCGCCTTTCCTTTCCCACCATCCTTTGTGGGAATTTGGGGGTATGTGGAAAGAGTTCCTGGGGCATCTTGAGACAGTTCAAAGCCTGATGTTTGACTTCCTTGGAGCCGTGTTTTGCACCATACTCCCAGTAGTCACTCTGTGTGTGTGTTAAGGTATGAGCCATTGCCTGGAATTTGCCAAAAGAAGGAGTTGCATAAGGTTTATGATGACCCTTTCTGGGCCTTCACTCTGCATTCTGGAAACGTTTGAGTAAAGTCAAACCAAAGTGGGGCTGTGGGTAACAGTTTGCCTTGCACTGGGCCTTTTCTGCCAATGGGCTTAGTCTGAATTAACCTCCCTTGGCTAGGAGGTGATTGATAAACCTTTTGGATGGGTAATTGCTAGTCCTTGATTTGTGGAGGGACAGCATGTTGTCTCTGCAAGGTAGAATTATATCCCAGAGGGACTCGAATCGCCTGGTGACAGATTTCACTGCTTTTCTCAGCCAGAAATTCGAAAGGTAGAAACGAAACCTCTTTGTTGATAGCCTAGTTTGCTCCTGAAGTGTTTTTTATGTCCATTGTCTTACTGGCTTGTGCTTTATGGCTGAAATCACTTTGAGTTCCCGTGGGGGTGTTGTGCATGAAACTGCCACCTCATCTCTTTCCATGGGGCTGTGCATCCCTGGTCCTTACCTGCATGCTGGTGGAAGACTGATTCAGTTAACTATGAATGAAACATGAGTTTGTCCTTAATATGTTCAAATGTCACAATTCCAGCTCTCTGCTGGAATTGCCATGTAAAAACAAACAGGCCATGATCTGCACTGATTAGAAAAAAGATCATGGCATAATTTTATGGATTCCAATGCAGTTGAATGTTGTGGGTCTGGAGCTATGGGCTGAATTTTATCTAAAGGCATTTTTCTGATGAAAGTGTGTCGGAGAAATAGGGAAAGATAAACCAGCTAAATTCAGCCCACATTAAGCACAGTTATTTGATTATGCCTGGCTGCTTTGGTGCTTTTCTCTATGTTATACAGTCTTCTGGAAAAACAATAAATAGTTAAATGCTAGTTTGCTAGATTACAGTTTTAGCATATGAGAGAACTCAGAAGTCCATCATTGCAGGCAATAAGAAGCTGTGTGTTATAATTAGATATTTTGCAGTTTTTATATTACATCTATAGCATATGCCCAAAGTGAATATAAGTATAGTCCCTTATTTATGTTAGTTACTGTTGCAGTAGAGGGCCTGACCTTGCATTAACCAATCTGGCCACAGATGGAGATTGATAAATGGAAGGGTTGGATTACTTCTTTGCTTTCATTGTATGTTGAATTCCATATGCAAAGATGACTTAGATTTTCCGAAAGCCCTTGTCAGTGTCCCTTTCCTAGAAGCAGCAGGGACATCTAGAAATAATAGGTGTAAAGGAATGTACACGTGGAAAAGGTTCATATTTTGCTAACATAGTGTTAACTATTACCACTCAGGGAAAAGATTTTGATGTAGTTTGTGGATAGCATCCTGAAAATGTTGACTTAAGGCATCCAGCCACCAAAATAGCAAATATTGTTAGATACACTTCGGAAAAGAATAAGAAATAATGCAGAAAGAATCAGGATGTATCTGTATTAATCATTGGGTGTGTTGTGTGTTTACACTGTGAACAGTGCATGAAATTCTAGCTGCTTACCTTAAAAAGTGTATAGTAGCACCAAAAAGGGTATGGATAACAGCTGCAGAAATTCTGTGGGGGTAAGGCAAAAAGATTGGATTTTCTTTTTCTGTTTAGGAAAGAAGTGAAGAGAGTCTAAAACATAGGTTCCCAAACTTATTTGGCCTATCGCCCCCTTTTCAGAAAAAAAATTACTCAGTGCCCCCCTGGACATCTACCTTCAAGAAGAGGACAAAAAGACTTTGTTTGTGGATCTGCACCTGGATTGTTCCAGCCCACCTGGATCATTCCAGCGGAGGCGGTATTGCCCACTTTGGGAGCCAGTGGTCTAAAATATGAAAGATGACCCTGAATGTAAGATGACCCTCCCAAATGTTATGCCCCAAAAGGTTTTTATTATTGGACATAGTTGTGATTTGTTTGTGAATTAAGACACCCCCCTTTTTTGATGGCGTATTTTGAAAAAACCTAGTCTTCTATATGAGTAAATACAGTAACAAATGGGTTGAAGAAAGTGGATAGGGAGCTATTACTTAATTTTATGTAATGCTGAAACTAAGGGCGACTCAGTGAAATGAACAAAAACGTCTCCATTGGAGACCTTGAACAGTTCTTTGCTACCAGAAATGGCAAATGGAGCTGTGACTTTGGGCAGAATTCTCTGGGTTGGCTTTATGTTGAATATACACAACTGACCTGCATGATCCACTATGTTTCCTGGGTTGACTGCTTCATCAGTTCTAAAGTATGCCATGGGATCTGCATCACAGCAGTGGTACACTTGCTTCCCTGACATTTGCTTGACTTCCTGAACAGGGTTGCCCTGGGTCACCCCATGCTACATCATTCCAGATTTTGGCATAAGTGTGCAGGGTAGGGTGGACATAAATTTTCCATAGGTAGGTTTAGTGAGTGGGCTTTGCCCATGCTTAGAGTCTGACCAATTGCCATTGCTGGATTTGAGAAGGATATATATATATATATATATATACCATGCTACATCATTCCAGATTTTGGCATAAGTGTGCAGGGTAGGGTGGACATAAATTTTCCATAGGTAGGTTTAGTGAGTGGGCTTTGCCCATGCTTAGAGTCTGACCAATTGCCATTGCTGGATTTGAGAAGGATACTCTGCAGTTTCATGGAGTGCCCACGAGTTCTTGTATTGTGAGAAAGGGAGAAAAGTACCTCTTTCTTTACCTGCTCTTTCCCATGCATAATCTTATAAACCTCGATCATGTCACCCCTCAGTCGTCTTTTCTCCAAGCTAAAGAGCCCTAAGCGCTTTAACCTTTCCTCATAGGGAAAGTGTTCCAACCCTTTTATCATTCGAGTTGCCCTTTTCTGCACTTTTTCCAAAGCTATAATATCCTTTTTAAGGTGTGGTGCCCAGAACTGCACACAGTATTCCAAATGAGGTCTCACCATTGATTTATATAGGGGCATTATTATATTGGCTGATCTGTTTTCAATACCCTTCCTAATAATCCCCAGCATAGCATTGGCCTTCTTTATTGCAGTCACACACTGTCTCGACATTTTCAGTGAGTTATCCACTACAACTCCAAGATCTCTCTCTTGCTCAGTCTCTGCCAGTTCAGACCCCATCAATGTGTATTTATATTTAGGATTTTTGGCTCCAATGTGCATCACCTTGCACTTGGCCACATTGAACCCCATTTGCCATGTTGACGCCCACTCGCCCATCCTTGACAGATCCCCTTGGAGTGCCTCACAATCCTCACTGGTTTTCACCACCCTGAACAACTTTGTATCATCCGCAAATTTAGCCACTTCACTGCTTACTCCCATCTCCAAATCATTAATGAACAAGTTAAAAAGCAGTGGACCAAGTACTGATCCCTGCGGTACCCCACTGCTTACCACCCTCCACTGAGAAAATTGCCCACCTACACTCACTCTCTGTTTTCTATGAACTAGCCAGTTTTTGATCCATAAAAGGACTTGTCCTTCTATCCCATGATTTTTGAGCTTACTTAGGAGCCTTTGATGAGGAACTTTATCAAAAGCTTTCTGGAAGTCAAGGTAAATAATATCTATTGGATCCCCCTTGTCCACATGTTTGTTCACCCCCTCAAAGAACACTAACAGGTTAGTGAGACAAGATCTTCCCTTACAGAAACCGTGCTGAGTCTGCCTCAATAGGTTTTGTTCATCTATGTGCCTACTAATTCTTTCCTTAATAATGGTTTCCACCAATTTACCCGGTATCGACGTCAGACTGACTGGCCTGTAATTTCCCGGATCTCCTCTGGAACCCTTTTTAAAGATGGGAGTGACATTTGCTACCTTCCAATCCTCAGGAATGGAGGCAGATTTTAAGGAAAGATTACATATCTTTGTCAGGAGATCTACAAGTTCACATTTGAGTTCTTTCAGAACTCTCGGATGTATGCCATCTGGGCCTGGTGATTTTTCAGTTTTTAAGTTGTCTATCAGTTTTAGGACCTCCTCTCTCGTCACCTCAATCTGACTCAGGTCTTTCAACACCCCTCCTGAAATCAGTGGTTCTGGAGTGGGCAAGCACTTCTCATCTTCCACAGTGAAGACGGAGGCAAAAAATGCGTTTAGCTTCTCAGCCATTTCCCTATCATCCTTCAATACTCCTTTTACCCCTTGGTCGTCCAAGGGCCCCACTGCCTCCCTGGCTGGTTTCCTGTTTCTAATGTATTTGAAGAAAGTTTTATTGTTGGTTTTTACGTTTTTTGCTATATGCTCCTCATGTTCCCTTTTTGCCTGCCTGACCTCAGACTTGCATTTTATTTGCCATAGCCTGTGTTCCGTTTTATCAGCCTCACTGTGACTAGCTTTCCACTGCTTAAAGGAATTCTTTTTACTTTTTACAGCCTCCATTACTCTGTTTGTTAACCATGCAGGCTTTTTCCTATACCTTTTTGTGCCTTTCCTAACCTGAGATCAGGTTAGCAAGAGGGGCCTTGTTTGTCGTTGTCAAGTCCTGGACTCAATCACTCTCACAACACTCTTGTAGCAGCAAGATTTGTTTATTTGGAGGTAAAGAGATTCCAAGCATAGACAGACTCTGTGTCAAAACTGGCCAACAGATGCCAGGTCTGACCTTGTACAAGAAGCAGGACAGCCCCCTATGCAAACCACCCAATCAGTGTTCGAAGTCAGCCCACCAAAGTTCTAGGCCTACCCTCAGGGTCAGCCCAACACCTGCAAAGCTGAGATCATGCGCTTCCCATGGTCCCCTACGTATTATGCAAGCTCAAGCAGACATTCACACCAGCATCCACTCCCCCCCCCCCAATCTGGCCAGAGAGGGATAAACGGCATGGGAGATAAAACAGTGAAAGAAGCATGTCTAAGAAAGCAGTTAACCCCTAACACAACAGACCAGGAGTTTGGCGGGACAGCCTTCTATGGCAAGCGAGGCCCGAGCTTGACAGTTGTTTGCTTTTCCCTGTAAGTATATGATTGGGATTGCTTGCTTGAGCCACATGGAAGTATTTGCTCTGCAGGCAAATATTTCTGTATTGTAGGTGCTGTATGATTGGTGCACACAGGGGTCATTTCGTAGAAAAAGAGGTCATTAGCATAACATTAGCATAACGTATTTGCATATGCCACACCCCCTGACCTCACCAGAAGTGTGTCAGAAGGCAACACCCACCGCTCAGGCTACACTGGACTGTTTTGGATTGCTAGCTATGGGGGGACGGGGGGACGTGCAGATCTGTCCTCGCAGAGAAGGGAAAGCTTGTACCTGAATAAAACTTGGTCTTAAAGGTGCCACTAGACTGTTTTGGAATGGGGAACCGGGGGGAGCTCTGCAACTTACCTGGCTGCTTCTTGCTCTGACTGAGGGCTGCTGGGAGCAGGGGGTGGGGCTTGTTGCATGTGCCCGCCCCCTGGGCTCTTTACTGCCGGAGCTCCGCTGCTTTGTGCTCCTGCAGGAAATGACCCCTGGGTGCACACAATATTCTGATTCTGTGAATGGATGTGGGGGCATGTGAGAGGTGTTTGGTACATGGATAGTCCATAGTTGGTCTTTTTGTAGCCTTTTTGACTTTTCTTCATTTCTTACATTTCCTGGTAATATTATTTTATCCCATTCTCATTGTATGGGAAAACATTGTTGGGACCAAAGAGGAAAGCCGTCCTGCTAATGTCACGTCTTTTTTCCTTTTTTTTTTGGCCCCCACAGGGGATTTTTTATTACATTTTCTATAAACTACAAAGAAACAAGGAGGGGTAATTATAAACTACAGGTGAAAGTAAAGAGAACCATTAAAAACCCAAGAGGTGGTGGTCATACATTGCTTACAAAATTAGCTTTAAGACAATTAACATTGAAGGTGATCAAAAAGTGTATCGCTTCTCTTATATCCATTCCAGCTAATCAGACTATTCAAAGAGACAAGAGCATAATTAATTTTTCGCCAGTGCAAACATCAGGAAACATCAGCATCTCATTTTTAAAAATGTTGTTCCCCCAATTGGTAACCTCCCCCCCTCTTAAAACCAGGACTTCTTCAAACATATATATATACTATCTCATCTCCCCTTCCTTTATTCTAATCTTTATCTTCTTCTCCTAATGGTCCATATTATTACGGCAAGTCTAACCAGCCTTAAAAACAGTTTCAGTTCTTTCCTTTTAGGGCCTAATTTTCTTCTGGAGACTCTGTCCATAATCACCGGGCAAATTTTCTTCTTTATATAGATTGGGTATAAGTCCCTTCGCTTTACTTCGCTTTCAATCTGCAACTGGTCCCAAAACATCATTTATAGCTTATTGAGGATTCTCCCGTCTTCATAGCGCTTGTCTTTGGAATCATGTAGTTGATTGACGATTGTTGGCTCTGTTCTTTAACAAGTATCTTGTTTTTGTACCAGTAGGGGTCGCCATAACAGTTCACATTTTGGTTTTTGTTGTTGTTCAGTCGCACAGTTGAGTCCGACTCTTCGCGACCCCATGGACCAGATCACACCAGGCCTTCTGGTCTTCTGCCGTCCTCTGAAGTTTGCTCAATTTCATGTTCGTTGCATCTATGACACTGTCTAACCATCACATCCTTTGCCGTCCCCGTCTTCTTTGACCTTCAATCTTTCCCAGCATCAGGGTCTTCTCCAGTGAGTGCTCCCTTCTCATTTGGTGGCCAAAGTATTTGAGCTTCAGTTTCATTATCTGGCCTTCCAGGGAACAGTCAGGGTTGATTTCTTTGAGGATTGACTGATTTGTTCTTCTTGCAGTCCAAGGGACTCTCAAGAGTCTCCTCCAGCACCATAGTTCAAAAGAATCTATTCTTCGGCGCTCGGCCTTCCTTATAGTCCAACTCTCACAGCCATACATGACTACTGGGAATACCATTGCTTTGACCATGCGGACTTTTGTTGGCAGGGTGATGTCTCTACTTTTTATCATGCTGTTTAGGTTCACCATCACTTTCCTCCCCTTAACTACACAGTAAAAGATACATATTTACCAAGTTCAGGAATATCCAAACAGTCCACGGGATTTTGAAGGCAAAATCCATCTTTGCTTAATCATGTGGTCCAATTCACAAAGCCGGTCCTTTGTCCCTCACGAGCTGCATTTCAGGTGTAATAAAACAAGCAGAGACAGCAGGAGCAGAGAGCAAGCACAGAGACTCTCTCTCATTGGGATTGAACAATTATAGCCCAATTCCATTCATCTTGCCATCTCATTTTTGACCACGTCAAGCTTACCTTGATTCATAGATCTTACATTCCAGGTTCCTATGCAGTATTGTTCTTTGCAGCATCGGACTTTCCTTTCACCATCAGACACATCCACAACTGAGCTTCCTTTTGGCTTTGGCCCAGCCGCTTAACTCTTTCTGGGGTTACTTGTACTTGCCCTCTGCTCTTCCCCAGTAGCATATTGGACACCTTCCGACCTGAGGGGCTCATCTTCCGGCATCATATCTTTAAACCTTTTGATACTTGGTAGTTTGTGGTATTCAGGTCACCTGACCTGACCAGCCTCTCACTTCCTGAAGGAGGCTTAAATTCCATCTCAGTCTTTCTCTGCTTTCGATCGCCATTTTCGGGGATGTTTTCTTTTTTTGTCACGTCTTTTCCCCTGGCCTTGTGTATCTCCCCCCCCCCCCCCCCGAGATCATACCTTATAAAGGGTTAGGAAAGAGAACAGGGATTTGACAATTTCTTCAGCTGTGTGTATCCCACAGTTTCTGCTAGAAACTCAGGGATGGGATGACCCTGTTTTGTTTTTTTCTCACAAGTCCTGTGAAGTAGGTTCATCTGTGAACAAATGACTAGCCCAAGGTTACCCAGTGAGTTTAACAGTAAATGGCCTGGGTGGGATTTGAAACCAGGTTTCCCCAATCCAAACTTCACATTTTAAACATGGTGCCAGCTGGTCTCCCAAGAGATCACAGACTCACTCTTTGAAGCTACTGAACTACACCAGACAGGATAAGTGTATCAGACAGATGAAACATAGCAATGCAAGTAGATTTTCGATCAGATAGGTGTGTCACTAATAATTATTTTGTTTCTACATCCTCTAAGGATCTGGAAACAGGGAATGGATTCACACAACTAATTTTCCCCTCAGTTATCTTTTTTTTAAACTTAAAACATTTCTATGCTGCCATTTCACCCAGTTCGGGGTCCACAAGGTGGCAAACATGAAAATGAAATATTAAGATGGTGGAGGCACCCTGAAGCAGGAGTGGTCAGGTAAGGGAACAGCAGTCCTTCAGGTATACTGGCTCCCATCCATACAGGCTACTGCCAGTCTGAGTAGACTTTACTGTCTGTGATAGACCAATGGTCCTCTGTTTTGTTGGGATTAAGTTTCAGCTTGATGCAATATTTTTGCGCTTTTCTTAGTGGTGGAGATTCACATGGAATGTTTCTTGAATGCTTCTGAATGGGGTATGATTTGAAGCCAGCACAAATTGACTTCCTTCTGAAATCACTGTGGCCCAACTCATACATAGCCTGCAATGAGTTTGCATGGTGATGCACTCAGAAGAATGAGAACCATATGATTTTCCGTTGTAAGTAATTGAAAAAAATCGCATTATGGTGGAAGAATGGGTGAAAGTGAATGGTAGGGAAGGGCATGCCTGACTGATCTGCCACAACTTCTGATCAGGGCCGTAGCTAACCCCTTCCTTGTGGGGGGGCCCTGGGGAAAGGGAGGGGGCCTGGAGTACGCACGCGCCGCACACACACGCATCCCCACCTTACCTCTCATCCTCTGCTCCCTGGGGACCCCGCAGCAGGACCCCCTCGCCTGCGGAGCGCGGCGGCCACGCGGCTCCAGGCAGGCAGGCAGGGCGAGCAGGCGGGCCGGGGAGGCGCAGGAGGAGCCGGGCAGGGTTCGGCGGGCAGGGGGGCGCGTGCACGTGCCGAGTCGCCTGCTCGCTCGCCTGGTCCCGGCTTTAAAGGAGCCGCGCGCGCTGGGCTGCAGGCAGGCGCTGCCGAGTGGCCCAGGCGCGGGAGGAGGGGGCGTCCCAGAGGGAGGGAGAGTCCCCGCAGCAGGACCCCCTCGCCCTCGGAGCGCGGCAGCCACGCGGCTCCAGGCAGGCAGGGCGGGCCGGGGAGGCGCAGGAGGAGCCGGGTCCGGCGGGCAGGGGGGCCGCCGCGCTCCGCGGGCGAGGGGGTCCTGCTGCGGGGACTCTCTCTCCCTCCCTGAGCTCCGCCGCTCTTCTGCCGCAGCGGACTCAGGGCGAAGGGAGGCGAGCTGGCGCGTCGCTGCGGATCCCGAGGGAGGAAGCCCACAAAACGAGCAGGGGGGCCGGGCCCCGTGGGCCCCATGGAGGCTACGGGCCTGCTTCTGATGCCATTTACATCTGGCCAGTATCAGAAACAGTACACTGGGCTGAATAGTTTGATACCGTAATGGCTGGTCATGTGTTCTCACTAGTGTTGCAGTTCCTGCAGATGCAGAGATCACGGTTACTAATACATTTATGAAGGGGGTTTGAGCCTCTTTTTGGTAAAGGGGATCCTGGGCCCTCCATAAGAAATGTGTATAGTAGCTTTGGGGGATTCAGGGCATGAAGGGACCTTTTCCCTTCTCCCTGGGCTCTTATGTAACGTGCTTTGGGGAACATTTGGCTGCTCTGGAATGCTGCTGGCTTGTATGGCGGTTCTGATGTGCCATTTCTGGTAAAGAGTGAAATATTCTTCCATCTGAGTCTCTTAATTCTTCTAATACTTCCACCTTCAAATAATTCTGAAGTAAATCATGAAAGCTTTTTTCCTAATTTGGCCACCCATAATTTCTGGGATTCCTCTAAACCACAGATTATTAGATCTGCATTGAGTTTCCAGGATTTCAGTTCTTTGTTCTGCCTTCTCAGTCTGAAGATCCTGCCTTTCTAAATGTGTGTCATTATCTTTTTGCTTCTCTTTGATTTGTATAATGTTCTTGTACTTTTAAATTATTTTCTGATCGTTCAGCCAATATCTCTTGACACACTTCTTGAATGTTTTTCTGGATTATTTTCTCAGATTCTTGAATATTTTTCTGAATACTCTGGATACTCTTTAAGGTTCTTTTCTCTGAATCTTGAATGGTCATTTGAGTTCTTTCTTCAAATTGTCATATTTGGTGCACCAATTTTCGCGATAATTTTTCTACCTCTTCTTCAGTTCTCTGGTCCTGATCTGTTTCATCTACACTCCTTTTTTCTTTGTCCCTTTGATGTGTTCCTGTTGTCATTTTTCTTTGAGTTCTTCTATTTTAAAAAATATTGCACACACTTTCCATATATTATTTCCATATATTGTTTTCTATGCATATCTCAATTGCCAAACCATGGCACTTGTCCGAGATTCATGGCCTCCTGCCAGCCATATCCTCCGACCTGCTTGACCTGCTGACTATCCAGTGAATAGGATGGGCTCATGATATTGGTCTTATTGAAAGGAGTTTTCATGAATATCATCTTGAGGCAACATGGGAATTGGGTTGTACATAAGAGTGTAGAAGGCAGTAAGTTTATCGTGAATCCAGAATATGTTGAAAAAAATGAGCAGTCAGTGTAGATGTAGGCTCTAGTACAGTACTGAAATAAAACAATGTTAACATTTAAAACATCTGTTGTCGAAGGCTTTCACGGCCGGAGTTCATTAGTCGCTATAGATTTTTCAGGTTGTGTGGCCATGGCCTTGGCATTGTAGAATCTGATGTTTCGCCAGTAACTGTGACTGGCATCCTCAGAGGTATAACACAGAAAGATGGAGTACTCTCTGTGTCAAGGTGAGAAGAGAAAAAAGGTGTCTCACCTTGACACAGAGAGTACTCCATCTTTCTGTGTTTGGTGTAGTGGTTAAGTGTGCGGACTCTAATCTGGGAGAACCGGGTTTGATTCCCCACTCCTCCACTTGCACCTGCTGGATGACCTTGGGGAAGCCGTAGTTCTGGCACAGCTGTTCTTGAAAAAAGAGCAGTTTCTGTCAGAGCTCTCTCAGCCCCACCTACCTCACAGAGTGTCTGTTGTGGGGAGGGGAAGGGAAAGGAGTTTGTAAGCCGCTCTGAGACTCCTTTGGGTAGTGAAGGGCGGGCTATAAATCCAATCTCCTCCTCCTGCTCTTCTTCCTCCTCCTCCTCTTCCTCCTCCTCCTCCTCGGATACCAGTCACAGTTACTGGCGAAACATCAGGTTCTACAATGCCAAGACCACGGCCACACAACCCGGAAAATCTACAGCAACTAATTTAAAACGTAGTTCCTAAAAACAGTAAAAGGCCACAACGCTATTGTACAAAGGACTGACAAAGCCCTCTCAGGGGTGAGTTTGGCCTTGTAAAGAAGAGTATTCTGCAATAAGGGTGCTGCCACCAAAAAGGCCCTGTTCCTTGTAGGTGCCAACCTCACCTTGACTAGAGAAGGCTCCCATGACAGGACTCTACTGGCAGACCTTAATGCCCCACCCCCAATCATAAATTGCTCTTGTCCTAGCCATGTGGGTCTTTTAAGGGGAACATCAGCATCTTAAATTTAGCCTGGAAACAAATTGGCAGCAAGTGTGACGCTATTCATATTAGCAATTCATCATCCATTTGACTGTCAGCAGTTAGACAGTTGCATTTTGGACCAATTGAAGTGTCTGAATTACCTTGAAGGCCAGATCTGCATTGAGTAGTCTAAATCTGGACATTACAAAGCCAGGTGTGATGGTTGCGTGGTCACATTCCAGGAGAGAACGTGGCTGGTGAATCACCAAAGACAGAAAAAGTCTCTCCAAGCAACAGTTGTCTCCTGAATGTCTAGGAAAGTGCTGGATCGAGGAGCATCTCCAAAGTTGCTTACTTGGTCTTACAGGTGACTCTGTTCAGAACAGCCAGGACATGTACTTCATTGCTTTCTATGCCCTGGCACCATCTTGGTGGAACTCTCTACTGAGTAACATCCACACCCTGCGGGACATATTATAGTTCTGCAGGGTGTGCAAGGCAGAGACTTTCCACGAGGCATTTGGTTGAGGACAGCAATGGCCACATCTTGGCACTTCAATCTCCCCTGCCCTCTACCAATGAGGCAGTGGTGCTGTTAGGATTTTGGCACCATCTTTGTAAACTGGACTATTATGTTTTTACTGTTTTACTTAGTTTTAACTTGTTTTACTTGTTGTTTATATGTTTTTGTTGTACACCACCCTGAGCCCGGTCCCACTGGGGAGGGTGGTTGATAAATTCAATTAAATAAAGAATCAGGTGTGCAGCTTTGGGGTGTTATAAAATTCAGCCCTGCAGTGGCTGCCCGTGTGTTGTCAATGGCACAAAATACATATAAGCAACATTGGATGGTATGCCAGTTGTGGCCTTTCCTGGAAAACATTATTGGGCCATGATTATCCATGCTATGGTAACATCCAGGCTAGATTAGTGCAATAAACTATGATGACTTGGATTCCATGGAACATTTCCACTGATGGGAGAGATTTCTGTCAGTTGAGCAGCCCTTACTTGCCGCTTCCTTCCTGCAGCAGTTCCAAATGCAGGCCTGTATCCAGGATTTTTTAATTCGGGGGGCCTTTAAATAAGTCAGGAAGCACCCTGCACCCCCCCAAGGGAGCGCCTGGACTGGGTGGGAAGTCAGGGGGGCCTTGGCAGTAAGTCAGGGGGCCAGGCCTCGAGGTGCCCCACTGTGGATATGGCCTGCCCAAATGCTCCTCTAAAATATGGCTTCTGGGTGGACAGGGAACCCCAAAGAACAGTGGTAATGTGTGTGGGGGAGTCAGAGGTCTGCAGTGGGAGGGGCAGTTAGTTGAAATCCTTCATGAGAGTCAACCCTATATGTGGAATTTTCTGTGCAAAGTATTAGAAAATTTTGTTTGGTTCAGAATACCGATGTGAAGCTATTGCTTGAAGTGCTTAAATGACTTTACTGGCTATCAGATGTTTTTTGGGCACAGTTGAAAGTGCTGTTTTTTACCTACAAATCCCTAAGTCTCTTTCATCTTTGGACTCTGTTATTGCCATGTCTGTCAAGAAAAGCTAGCTAATGATTTGCATAAATTATGTGAACTAGGTTCATTGGAGTACATGTCCTTAAGTTGCATAATGTATTCTGTTTCTGCTAGTAATGCAAAGAAACAAGCTGTGCAGAATGTGAATCAGAATTCCTGACTATTGGCAATTGTATTGCACTTCCTTCTGGTTTACAGGGATGTACCAGTGAATGCTCCCACTGCAGTTGTTTTCAGCAAGGAATACATCTTGAAAGAAGGAAGATGTCCAGAATTGTAGCACCTGAAATCACTGGGCAAGGGCGTGAATAAAGGGATTTTTCTGCTATAATTTTTCACAGTACTTTGATTTCAAGCACAAGAGAATGTATAGCTAAATATGCTGAGGCAAGAACCAGGCTGGGCATGTTTCCCTGTCTGGGAAGCAATGGTTGTCAGGGTTCCATTGATCTGGAGCCTTTTTAGTGACTCACAACATTGTTTGCACAGTACATGAGGGCTGTCAAAAATTATTTTGCCCGAGTCCACTTGGCTGTTCATAATGTCTCAAAAGATATGGGGATTGGCATTGGGTCCCAATTTCATCCACTGAGGAGTAAGTAGGGCTTCGCCAGCAAGGTTGTTTCTGATTTATCAACAGTAGAAAGGCTGTGGCTTTAAAGGCCAAACTAGATGTAATAGTAGCACATTCATATGTGCTGGTTTTACTTCCAATCACATATAAAGACTGTTTCCCATATTTAGAGAAATGGAGTTTGTTGGCTGAAGAGGATGAACCCACCACACACACATTGCTTATTTCTCTGTAGGCTGGCTCTACCTCATTTTTCTTCTAGCCAGACTCACTTCTGGTGTTGGAGTTTTGGCTGAGGAGAAACGCAGCTAGGAGCTTTGATGCTGGGGAGGCAAAGCAAATGGAAGGGTTAGCGTCCCTCAGCATTCTCTTTTGCTGTTAAGATTGGGCTCCGCTCTCTTTCTGAAGGTTTATTATTTAGAAAATCTATGTGTTGCCATATGTTTAACACATGGGAACCCGGATTGGAACCTATGCAAAATCTCTGCTTCCCTGTCTCCCCTGTCCATCTACAAGCTGAAATGCCACACAAAATGCTGATCCTGAGGAATGGACCTCAATCGTGAGGGGGAGGGTTTGTGCAGGTGAAGGGAATCAGAAATTTTTTTGTCTCCTTCTGTCAGTGGAAATTTCTGCTGAATCCATGGATCTGGGTGACCTAGGTGCAAATCCCCACACAGCCAGGAGAACTTACTTCTTGACCTTGGGCCAGTCACAATCTCTTACCTTAACTGACCTCATTATTGCTGTAAGGATAAAGTAGAAGAGGGAGAATGATGCAATAAGCTGTTTTGGATCCTCACTGAGGTGAAAAGCAGAATATAAATGTCTAAAATTAAACAAATGCCTTGACTTTGCTTTGGCTTTTAAGGTTTAAATAACTCAATTGTAAAATTGTTAACCTAACAGAAACATGCAACTAGTATTTAAAATTAGGCTCCTTACCATAATATTGGAAAGTAGCAAATGTAATAACGAGTTTTTTAAAAAACCATAAGATCCAGAGGAGATTCAGAAAATTACTAGCCTTCCTATTCCTGCCTTTGTGCAGGGGTTTGGGCTAGATGACCCTGGAGGTCCCTTCCAACTCTATGATTCTTACCGCTCCCTGTTCCATTGTTACTATTTTGCCAATCCAACCACTGAATCTGGGAAATACATGCATTGCCCGGTAACTGCATGTATTGGGACAATCATGGGTAATAAGCTCTATCACTACATGAGGTTGGAGCACCGAAACTGTAATGACTGAACTGGGCTACTCACTCATTTCAGGGTTTTGTTTTGTTGTTGTTTTTTAAAAAAACAACACCTCAGCCAGGGTATTATAACTTTTTAAGGGGGCAAAATGACAAGTCCACCTTCCTTATGGGAAAAAAGAAATGGGAAGGCAATTTCTTTTCAGCGAAGATGACATAAAGCACTCCACAACACACTATGCCCAGTCTAATCCACTGTTTCCCAGAAAATTTCCCTAGCAGTTTTGCACTTTGCAGTGTGTCGAAAACATTTCCCCAAAGTACAAGACTTCCTTTGTGCAGCCACATATATTGTTAGGCTAAAATATGTAAAGTCCTCTGTAATCTAGATTTTGTAATCTAGATTTTGGACAGACATGCTCCAAAAGTGTACATGAAGTCACTGAAACTCTAACAGGACATGGAAATTAATCTTTTGAGTGTGGTTGTTATCAAATTTATCCAGAATGCCCAGAAATCAGCAAGGCAGCACAATGTTGGGGGTGCTAGCACACAGCATCTTTCTCCACTCATCTGTTTGTCCGCAATCCACGGATCCACAAAATGCATGTCCCCTTGTGGCACTTTTTTAGGGCAGGGAGGGACCTCTGCAATTTCCATTTGTGTATCTATGTTTAAGCATGCAGTACCAAAGGTCTCATCACTAACTCAATTGGGGGACTGGAGCCTGGTAAAAACCAGTTGATTTCCCCCCCTATGGGATTGGGGTTTTATGCCCTCAAGATGGTGGCCATTTGGTGTACTATAAGGGCTGTGAGAATAGCTGCAACTGGGCTCATTACATGCTTAAACCCGTGTTTGCTTTATTTCCCCCAGCATTTAACAACTGCTCTGTGCTCTGGTATGATCTTTAGGGGACTGAGTACAGCAGGTCTTGGTTTGGTCTGGTATTTCTGGTGAAGCTGACTTGTGCATTTACATTTAAAATTGCACCAAAAGGCACTTTTATGAAGCAGAATCTCTAGGGATTGGAGTAAACTTGAATAGGAGTAAGGTACACTTCTAACCCAGATTTCTTCAGCATTTCTATTGCAATGTTATCCTATATCCCCATAAACCTTATTAACACGTGCATGGCGTAATTCACACCACATGAGAATTTAGCAGTAGCCAGAACACTGACAAGAGGGCGGCATTATTCTTACCAAACCCACAATAGCCTCGAACACATTTGGTGCAGGGAAATGAAATCCAGGTACTGGTTCAGAACTGAGAAACAGCTGCTGTTGGAGCAGAAGTGTGGCAGGAGGTTCATGAATCTCAGAATAACTGGATTTCTGTGAGGCCTTTTAATTATTAAGGGGTGATGTCTGAAAGGTTCTCAGCATAAGATAAAAGCCAACTCTATTTTACTTAGGCTGAGATTTTTTCAACAGGAAGAACTGATCTCTGCAGTCTGGAGGTTAGCTGTAGTTGTTCTCTGTGAACTGGGTCTTGTCAGGCTTAGCTGATTATGAAGCAAGTATGAGAGAAATTGCCTTATTCCATAGACATTGGGGTGTGCTGAGGGGAATAGTTTTGGTTTTTATTTTAAGAGATGGCATCCTACAAGCATAGAATTGCCTTTGAATGAACCTCTTTCCATGACATGTGTTTTCTTTGGGTGACTGTACAGAGCTGAATCCTTTGCTTGTGATGCTGAGAAAGCCCTAATGCAATTTGATTTTGAAACTAGCTCTGGTCATTAATGAGTTCCTGGTGCTGAGCCTTGGTGGAGGGACATGTCTTTTCAAACAATAGGCTGTACATTGGTTACTGTAATTAGGGTTCTCATCCTCCAGGTGGTACCTGGAGATCTCCTACTGAAAAGTACTGAGAAGCGTTGAGTGATTTCAGCAAAGTACTTTATTCAGATAGAACAATACAAAGATTACCGGCTCGCAGGCCGGTATTTATGCCCAGAAAACCCACCACCAAAACACCCCCCCCCTACTTCTCTATAGGCTATTTACAGTGGCCGAGAGTCCCATAGGCTCTCGGCCGCGGACCGGGCCCTCTGATAGGTGCGGGCTAGGATCCGCTGGGCTATTGTTCTCCGGGGAGCGAAGCTATGCTGTATGGCCTGACCGCATGGCCCAACGGTCGCGCACGTGGTCATGGCGGAGTACATTACACCTACTATTATAGTTGATCTCCAGATGACCAAGATTTCTTCCCCTGGAGAAAATGGCAGCTTTGGACAGTGAACTCTATGGGCATTGTACCCTGCTGAGGTTTCTCCCCACCCCAAACTCCACCCTCCCTGTGCTCAACCCCCCAAATCTCCAGGTATTTCCCAACCCAGAGCTGGCAAACCCATGGGTAATTGTTCTTCTGACTGGCTTCTTAAATTGTGCTTTCACATAGGAGCAGAATGGCACCCCCATTGTGGATGTGGCAGAAGGGGGGGAGGTGGGCAGGGCTACCCTTCATGCACGGTCTGTGCCATGGTTAAAGGGACACTGTGGCTTAGCTGTGAACTAAAAGAAAAGGGACTGTTGAAAGACTGAAAAAGGGAACTGGAATGCAGAGCTGAGCTTTGTAATTTTGAAGGTAGATCTCAGCTCTGCCCCTTCCCCAGATTGGCTGCAGGCACAGAAGATCCACCCACCCCAACACTTCGTGTTTAATTTGGAGAAGGTTCTGGGAGCCCTGCTGGCAGTGCTTGGAAACAGCATGATGTTGTATGGAAATTCCCACTCAAAATGGTGATATCCAGCTGTCCATATGGGCAAAGTTGCTATTTGAAATTGACCAGGGTAACAATGGAGAAATTTATTGATCATCTTCAGGGCTGAGTTACCTGGAAGTGAAAATAGCTTAGCCAAAGAAGATTGGTAGACTGAGCTCCAAGAAGACTAGCTAGCAAATAGCAAACGTCTTATTTAAAAACAAAAGGACAAACCTGAATACATGATAAGTTTCTGGAATAAATTGTTAAATAGTAACTTTGAAGGCTTAGAGTGGCAAGGGAAAATGCAGGGAAAATGGTGACTGGTGGAGGAAAAGTACATAGAAAACTCCTCTGTGGATGCTCTGTTGTTAGAGTGAATGACTCTTTATTTCTGATGGTACTGAATGCAAAATGGAATGTCATCAGTGTGTGGATGCAGCCTTATGAAAAACATTGGGGTGGGGAAATGTGAATCTGCTATGAACAAATCAACTAATTCAAACTTTAGATAATAGTACTGGTATTTAAGACATTTTCCCTTGTCACTGCGCATTTTCTTCTATGCTAGGTGGGCAGTTAATACCAAGCTAGTTAGGGCTTATGGGACTGCTGCTCCATCCCACCACTCAACTGAGGAGGGAAAGGGGAGGGGTTTTCTGGCACCACAGCAGACAGGGAGCTGTGTGCCTGTTCCAGTTTTGACACAGAGATGTGCCAGCATCAGGGAGGTGGAGGACATGGGTTTATAGGCCCACTGGGGCCTGTCCTCACTCTCTTTGTGCATTCTGTAATCTGTCACAGCAATGTCCATCCTCAAGCCTCCAGGAGCAGTGGGGGACCATGGGGATGAGTACGGAGTGTTGAGGGTTGGTGAGTGGCTTGAGAGCTGGACGAGGAACAACTTGCCAGTGGCTTTTGTGCCACTGTGCCTCTGGCTTTTGGTGACAGGTTATAGATGATTTCAAACAGTGAAATAGTCACCCCCTTTTCAATGCTCCCTCTAAGCTGTGGAGTCTTGTGAGCAAAAATTCTACTTTGTGAGTTACTGGCACTAAGTTGTAAGTGATTTGGCTACTGCATAAATTACTTTGCTCAGGAGCAATCCTTCCTGAGCTAAGACAAAAATCTGTGCGCTGGAGGTTAAAAAACTGTGAGCTAGCTCACACTAACTCAGCTTAGAGGGAACACTGCCCCTATTCCCATAGCGGGAGAGTGTGGGTAATGTTGGGTCCATGGTATATATGGGAGTGGTGCCATTATCCTTGGGAATTGCCATTATCCAGAGTCCTCCCAGCTCGGGGGATAGGTGATGGCACACCTCCCTCCAGCACTAGCAAATGCTTGGCAAGTAGGAGCCAGGACTGTGTACAACTTGACAGTCTAGGGCTTGGAGCTAGGCTGGCCTTGCCCAGAAGTCAGGGATGTGAAGACAGAGGAGGCCTGACTGTTCTCCATCAGCATAAACTGCTGAGACAGTTATTAAATGATGTGTTATGCGCCCATTGGCCCCTGCAGGTATTGATTGGATGAAAATCAATAAAGTTAGCTCTTGATTATCCCAACAAATGGTTTCAGTTCTCCTTATTTCTGTGTCTGCCTGCAAAAATGGAGCTTGGCTCTTGGGTTTACCATTCTCTGATGACAGAACTAGACGTTATGAGGCGTATGGTACTGCTGTGGCTCTGTGCCTATTCCCTTCCTCATAATAGCAAATTTTACCCAATGCATGATATTATTGTGCTGTGCATGGCCATGCCCCTGCCACCAGCAGTCAGTTAATGTGCGTTAGTGGTGGTGAAGCAGAAAACATGATGGTGTCATATCTGGTATATTAAAGTCTTATTACAAAGATCTGTTATATTTTTAAAAGGCTCTTACGGGTTGAGAATGTTGATTATTGCATGGTATTAATTTGTGTTCTGAATGTACTGTTGAATATATTGTTCAGAATAATAATAATAATAATAATAATAATAATAATAATAATAATAATAATAATAACAACAACTTATTTTTAAAAAATTCTACATTATGAGGAACAGAGGTAAAGCAGCTGGTTGTCTAGACCCCCCAGTAAATTTTGTCCCCCTAGAGTTTCCCGCTTCTGGTGGTTCTGCATGTAGCTTTTATTTGTCTGGTGTTCTGTAAGCCACCAAATGGTTTTGAAGAGGTGGGATGTGAATCAATAAATATAATCTAACTTTCATCTAAAGTGGAAGTGCTGGAGAGAGGTGGAAGTAATGAGGAACTTGGCATAACCTTGGCATAATCCAGTGCTATAATTAGAGAAGTAACTGGAAATATTGAAGCCACTGGGAGGAAAAATTTTTTCTGAAAAACAAAAACAGATGTTGAAAAATTGCCATACATGCAATAATCTCCTATTAAATGTAAACTTCTACTGATTTAACAACATAAGATGCCTAATTTCTAATGTAGAGTATAAAATTGTACTATTTGGTGTATTTATGGAATTTAAAACTATAAATGTCCTCATTTTCTATAAGAAAAAATGCAGTTATTGCAATTATTCTCAGTTTTTCCCGCGGGCGGGGGGGGGGGGGGGATTGCAGACTTCTGCACCCTATGCTATCATAGCCCATGTATCTTAATTGTTACGATCTGGGAGGTAGGAAAAGGTAAAAGTTGATAGAAAACAAATTCTGTAGTAAACAAAATAAAGTGTATTATTTGGACAGAATCAGTCTCAAAGAGTCACAGTTGGTAGGACTACTAGCATATTTCGATATTGTTAAAACATATAACATTGAAAACACTGAGCTCTTTAAGAGTGTATTGTAATTAAATACATAATAACTCGTTGCCAACAAACAAACAAAATTCTTGAAAACATTGTATGCATCTACAGTATTCATAATGTATTCATATCATTCATAATGATAAGAATGTTTCTTCATCAGAAAATTAAATAAGAAAAAAAATTGTCAGGGAAAGACCTGGGAGAAAAAAACCCATTTTTCTCCATAATTTTGTTTTGGGGAGGTTCTGGGCATTTACTTTTCTAGCTATTCCTTCTTTTGTTGTTCAGTCGCACAGTTGAGTCCGACTCTTCATGACCCTATGGACCACTATGGACAGGCCCTCCAGTCTTCCGTCATGCTCCGGAGTTTGCTTAATTTCATGTTCATTGCATCGATAACACTGTCTAACCATCTCATCCTTTGCCTTCCCCTTCTTCTTTGACCTTCAATCTTTCCCAGCATCAGGGCCTTCTCCAGTGAGTTCCCTTCTCATTTGACGGCCAAAGTATTTGAGCTTCAGCTTCATTATCTGGCCTTCCAGGGAACAGTCAGGGTTGATTTCTTTTAGGATTGACTGATTCAATTGTCTTGCAGTCCAAGTGACTCTCAAGAGTCTTCTCCAGCATCATAATTCAAAAGAATATATTCTTGGGTGCTCAGCCTTCCTTATAGTCCAACTCTCACAGCCATACATTCCTTCTTCTGTTTCCTTATAATTCCTATTTTTGTGAAGGAACTGTAAACACACCACCAAGGCTTTCCCTTGGATCTGTTAGAAACAACACCCTCAGTTAATAAGCTGTGGCGTGATCACCCATTTTCCCTTTAGAGACAGAACAACTCCATTCAGTTGTGAAAGGCATAATGTGATGTTGAGAGATACAAAGAGTTCTATGGTAGCAGTTAGTATGGAGCATGGAGGAGAGAAGACCACAACCTCCTCAAAACAGGAGCAAATTCACAGTGTCAAAACTGGCTTCTGATGAGATGGACCTGAATGTGATCTTTTAGACATTTTTAAGCACAACAGAATTTTGCAATTCCTAATGAGATTCACTGAAGCGTAAGCTTTCATGGGCTACAAATCACTTGATCAGCATGTTGGTGATCAGATGATGGAAGGGTGTGAATTGTAGTGTCGTATGTCTGCAAAGCATCCAACTATCATTCTCAGCTTTCATCTGCTCATCATCCTATGTGGCTGATGAGTACTGATTGCATAAAGTGATTTCCAGGTTAATTCTGTGTGGTACTCACTGGAACTGGTAATCATGCACATCCCTGTGCATATCAAGAGCTGGTATTTGCTCCCTACTGTGCCAGTCAACTGTCCTGAATGAAGAGAGAAACAGAATTTAACATTTGAAGGTTATGATGCTGTTACTGTTCTTGTTGGTCATTGATATAGTATCTTTAATCTCAGTATTGGGCTTGGCTTAGAGCTTTATAAATAACATTCTTTGGTCATTGTTAGCTTGTTTCTCCTAGAGGGAGATGATACTTGGAACATTAGGGCATCAATAAGGCATTGATTAAGCCAGGAACGGTTTGGAACAATTTGGCTGTTATGTGACAGGTTAGCCATTATGGCTACATTGACTATTTGCCTTAAACAGGTACTTTACAGGAGGAGCTTGAATATGGACCAAGAAATAATTGAATATGGACCAAGAATATGGACCAAGAACATTTGTGTTACAGGACAGGTTGTGATCTTTATGCAAGAGGGTTTTCCTACATGTAAAAAAGTTTCAGGTTGGTTGCATGGATGGGGTGTTTGGGGGAAAAGGCCGAGAATGTTCCCTGTTGCTAGTATTTTTGATACTGGGGCATTACAAACCTCCAAAATAATGAACCAGGAATGAAAAAAAAGGAATGCCATGTTGCTTTTAAAAAGAGAGGGTGAGTAAGCTTGTTCTGTCAAATTTTTGCAGCTTACAGGTACTAAATAAAGGCTGAAATATTGATTATGCTTGGAAAATGTATGTTTTCTGTGTGCAGACTACTGCAAAAATATGTTCTCTTAGTAGAATACAGTAGGAGAGAGTCAAAAGTCAGAGTGTATGTACTTGCGTTGCAACCTGCCTAGCACATCAATGAGGATTAGCTTGATTGGGCATTTGAATGTTTATACTCACAATCAGGTTAGATACAAGTAACATGAGTATGTAACCCCCCCACACACATATACTTTTTCAATGCATGACTAGACTAGCGTGGGGCTTCTAATCTGCATTTGCCCTTTTCTGTTTGGCGCTCCTGCCTTGGTTGCTGAGAGGGTGTGCTACATGTAATTGTCTTCATATACCTTTCTGCCATTTTGTATAAATTGAGCAATATACATATTTTTTTTACTTTGCAGTATGCATGAATATGTATCCTTAAAATTTCTGGCTTTCCGGTTGTATGTACCAAAGCTGGAAAATATGCATCTGTAATGGACAGTAAATGGTTAATGTGTTACTCTGGTCATAGAATCATAGAATGTTAGAGCTGAAAGGGACCTTGCAGGTCATCTAGTCCAACCCCCTGCACTCTGCAGGAGCATAGCCAAAAGATAGCACTACAACATACCTGAAAGATGGTCATCCAGCCTCCCCTTGAAAATGTCCAGCGAAGGAGCATCCACCACCTCCTGAGGCAGTCTGTTCCACTGCTCAACCACTCTTACAGTTAGGAAGTTTCTCCTAATATTTAGCCGGTAACAACTTCCATGTAATTTCCACCCATTAGATCTAGTCTTGCTATCCGGAGCAAGGGAGAATAGATCTGCTCCATCTTCTACATGACAGCCCTTCAAATACTTGAAGACTGCTATCATGTCCCCTCTAAGCCTTCTCTTTCCCAGGCTAAACATACCCAACTCTCTCAGCCTTTCCTCGTAAGACTTGGATTCCAACCCTCTCACCATTCTGGTTGCCCTCCTCTAGACACGCTCGAGCTTGTCAACATCCTTCCTAAAATGTGGTGCCCAAAACTGGACACAGTACTCCAGGTGAGGCCTGATCATAGCAGAATAGAGTGGGACTACCACCTCCCGTGATCTGGACACAACGCTTCTGTTAATGCATCCTAAGATTGCATTAGCTTTCTTCGCAGTCACATCACACTGCTGGCTCATGTTTAGCTTGTGATCAACCAGAACACCTAGATCCCTTTCACAAAATGAGATGGCAAGACTGAACATAAGAACATAAGAACATAAGAACATAAGAGACGCCAATGTTGGATCAGGCCAAAGGCCCATCCAGTCCAACACTCTGTGTCACACAGTGGCCAGAAATACCAGTGCCATCAGGAGGTCCAGCAGTGGGGCCAGGACATTAGAAGCCCTCCCACTGTTGACCCCCCCCCCAAGCACCAAGAAGACAGAGCATCACTTGCCCCAGAGCCCCTAGCTATACCTTGTGGCTAATAGCCACTGATGGACCTCTGCTCCATATGCTTATCTAATTCCCTTTTGAAGCTGTCCATGCTTGTAGCCGCCACCACTTCCTGTGGCAGTGAATTCCATGTGTTAATCACTCTTTGGGTGAAGAAGTACTTCCTTTTATCCGTTCTAACCCGACCGCTCTGCAGTTTCATGGAGTGCCCACGAGTTCTTGTATTGTGAGAAAGGGAGAAAAGTACCTCTTTCTCTACCTGCTCTTTCCCATGCATAATCTTATAAACCTCGATCATGTCACCCCTCAGTCGTCTTTTCTCCAAGCTAAAGAGCCCTAAGCGCTTTAACCTTTCCTCATAGGGAAAGTGTTCCAACCCTTTTATCATTCGAGTTGCCCTTTTCTGCACTTTTTCCAAAGCTATAATATCTTTTTTAAGGTGTGGTGCCCAGAACTGCACACAGTATTCCAAATGAGGTCTCACCATTGATTTATATAGGGGCATTATTATATTGGCTGATCTGTTTTCAATACCCTTCCTAATAATCCCCAGCATAGCATTGGCCTTCTTTATTGCAGTCACACACTGTCTCGACATTTTCAGTGAGTTATCTACTACAACTCCAAGATCTCTCTCTTGATCAGTCTCTGCCAGTTCAGACCCCATCAATGTGTATTTATATTTAGGATTTTTGGCTCCAATGTGCATCACCTTGCACTTGGCCACATTGAACCCCATTTGCCATGTTGGCGCCCACTTGCCCATCCTTGACAGATCCCTTTGGAGTGCCTCACAATCCTCCCTGGTTTTCACCACCCTGAACAACTTTGCATCATCCGCAAATTTAGCCACTTCACTGCTTACTCCCAACTCCAAATCATTAATGAACAAGTTAAAAAGCAGTGGACCAAGTACTGATCCCTGCGGTACCCCACTGCTTACCACCCTCCACTGAGAAAATTGCCCATTTATACTCACTCTCTGTTTTCTATTAATTAGCCAGTTTTTGATCCATAAAAGGACTTGTCCTTTTATCCCATGATTTTTGAGCTTACTTAGGAGCCTTTGATGAGGAACTTTATCCTCCAGGTCATTTATCCTCCAGGTCATTTATAAAAACATTGAACAACACCAGGCCCAGGACCAAGCCCTGCAGCACGCCACTTGAGACTTCCCTCCACGTAGACACAGAGCCATTTATGAGCACTTGTTGGGTACGATTTTTCAACCAACCATGAATCCATCCAACAGTTGTACCATCCAGCCCACACTTAACCAGCGTATCCTCAAGGATATCATGAGAAATGTTATGTATTAAGATGGCCACAGCTATGCTAGCCTGGCCATGCGGTCTGGCAGACCTACTAACCTTCGGTCCGAGAACAATAGCCCCCTCGGATCCTAGCATGGACCAATAGGTTCATTCGGATCCTGAAAGGGACCTATAGAAACTTGGGACATGTAAATACAGCCTATCACAGGAATTGGGTGTGTGTTGGGTATGAGCATGGACACGCATATAAGCCAGCCTTGGACTGGCTAGTTTATCTTCCGTTGTGATGTAACCTAATAGACTTGAGCTGATTTCACCATGCTGAGCCTCCACACTCAGTACTTTTCAATGGCGATGAAGATGGGATCCCGATGAGTGGGCCCGACCTCAAGCTTGAGACAGGACTCCAGACTGCCAATGCATTTGAGAGATCGCATTGGGATCGTCCACCATCTGCCGTGACAGAACAGGTATCTCCAGGGGGTGCCCCAGCCTCCTCAGATGAGGAAAAGGTTCTGCAGGTCCATTGGCCTGCTCGCTGTGACCTTCGCCTATCACCATCCGTGGCATCCTCCAGCACACCGGCAGCCTGCGCAAACTTTGGAGAAGCACATGAACAGAGGGCCTGCCGTTTTGGGGATGCCGTCTGCTGCTCCTGTGGAAAGCAGGGCCACATCGCCCGTGCTTGCTGCTCCAAGGGGAACAACCACTGCACCACCACACACCAGGAAACAGCGGAACTCCACAGCACCTTGATACACTGCAACCAGGTACATTTCTTGCCCTGGGGGTCTTCCAATAAGATTAAAGTGACTGTCTTTATAGAGGGCACCCTGTGCACAATGGAACCGGACACTGGGTCCTCCCTCTTGATAATCTCGGAGGAGACCCTCCACACGCTCTGCCCCACGGGAGGACCCCCGCTGGAAGACACCGGCCTAGTGCTAAGGGACTTCCAAAAGAACTCCGTAGCCATTAAAAGGGTGGGCCAGTTCCACGTAAAATACAAGTCATTCGAAGGCCCATTGGAACTGGTCGTGGTTAAGGGCCATCTCACCAGTCTACTGGAGCTAGCCTGGTTCGACACCTTGGGTCTGGCCGTCACCGGGATACAAAATGTGCAGTCAGGGAATTCCAGCAAGGTGTGTGAGGAGTTCCCAGCCATTTTTGACAGATCGCTTGGCTGGTACACCAGGCCTCTGGTTGCCCTGACCCTTGATCCAACGGTCCGCCCACTCCATCTGAAAGGCCAGCGGTCCCCATTCACCCTTCACCCAAAATTGAGGCTGAACTTGACCGCCTGGTTAGCCAAGGGGTCCTGGAACCAGTACCCCATGCAAAGTGGGAAACCCCGATCGTCGCCCCAGTCAAACCTAACAGGGACGTCTGCATTTGTGCAGATTACAAATGCACCTTAAATAAAGCCCTCCAAGACCACGCATATCTCGTTCCTGTGGTCAGTCACGTCTTGGCGTCCCTGGCCAGTGCAAAGATATTTGGCAAATTGTACATAGCTCAAGCCTACCAGCAACTGCCGGAAGACGAAGCTACAGCAGAGGCCCAGACCATTGTGACACACTGGGGAGTGTTTAAGGCACGGTATCTGCAATTTGGGGTTAGTGTCGCTCCAGGGATTTTTCAAAATATGATGGACTGTTTACTAAAAGGGATCCCCGGAGTATAACCCTTTTTTGACAACGTTCTGATTGCGGCACCGTCGTCTGAAGCCTTCTCCAACCATCTTCGTGCCGTCCTTCAGCGATTCAATGCAGCAGGGCTGAAAGGAAAGTGGGAGAAGTGTCTGCTCGGGGTCCCCAGCATCAAGTTCCTGGGATTCAAGGTCAACGCCAGCTTCATCCATCCCACGCCGGACAAGATCAAGGCCATCGTAGAAGCGCCCACCCCCGCTTCCAAGTCCGAGTTACAGGCCTTCCTTGGCCTCCTTAATTTTATCATTCCTTCCTGCCACACAAGGCGGCTGTGGCCAAGCCCCTGCACTGCCTCCTGGACAAACATGCCCCATGGAAATGGGCACCGTGACATGCCGCGGCTTTCCAGGCAGTTAAAGACTTACTGACTTTGAACGCTGTCCTGGCCCATTTTGATGAATCCCTCCCAGTGGTGCTAGTCTGCGATGCATCGCCATACAGGTGGGGGCTGTCCCAGGGCACCAACTGGCTGATGGCCACGAGGTCCCGGTCGCCTACTACTCACACACCTTGTCTTCTGCTGAGTGCAACTACGCACAAATTGACAAGGAGGCATTGGTGATCATAGCATGGGTCCGTAAATTCCATGATTACCTGTACGGCCAGCCCTTCACCGTCATCATGGACCACAAGCTACTGTTGGGCCTCTTGGCGCCGCTGTCCCACTCCAGCGCCGCTGTCCCACCAGACACCCTAGATGTTGTCCTCAAGGGTGCTGCAGTTGTCTATTTTCCTAGCAGGTTACCAATACACCCTGCTACATCAGCCGGGCAAGGCAATGGGTCACGCCGACACCCTCAGCTGCCTCCTGCTGCTCGTCTGCGATCTGGACCCAGCTCCCGTGCACCAGATTCTGCTGCTGGAGGACCTTCCCAACTGCCCGGTTCAGGTACCCAAGGTCTCCACACATACCAGGAAGGACCGCGTCCTCTCCCGGGTTCTTGACTGGGTGGGGAGGGGCTGGCCCATGGGGTGTGTGGGCCCTGAATTTGCAGCATTCTCGTCCCGCTGGGATGAGCTGTTAGCACACAAAGGCTGCCTCTTGTGGGGTAGCAGGGTAGTCATCCCCACTCCCCTGCACAAATGCATACTCGCCGCAATGCACGAGACCCATCCGGGAGTCGTATGCATGAAAGCCTTAGCGTGCAGCTATGTGTGGTGGCCTGGCATGGACAGGGAGATAGAGGACATGGTCAAGCATTGCCAAGCATGCCAGGAGACACGGCCGGCCCCTCCTTGGGTCCCAGTGCATCCGTGGGAATCCTCACACAAGGCCTGGGCTTGCCTACACTTGGACTTTGTGGGCCCTTTCCAGGGACAAACATTTTTCATCCTAGTTGATTCCTACTCTAAGTGGCTTGAGGTGATCCCCGTCTCATCCCCGTCATCTCAAGCAGCGATCCGGGCCATGTGGAAAATATTCAGCACACATGGTATTCCCAACACCCTCATATCAGACAATGGGGCGGCATTTACGTCTGCCAAATTCTTGGACTTTGTACAATATTATGGAATTTGGCACATCACCTGGCAACAAACGGGCAGGCAGAACAAATGGTGTGTACAACCAAAGAGGTGCTCCGGATCGTCCAAGGTGAATGGGACTACCGGCTAGCCACCTTCCTGTTCGGCCAGCGGACCACACTGCACACCACCACCGGCCGCTGTCCCACAGAACTCTTGATGGGCTGCTGCTTGACGACCCGGCTGGACTGCCTACATCTGGACTGGGCCCCCGACCACAGCCCAGGCTCAGTACCACAAGAAGCACCTCGCGGCTTCTTCCCTGAGGACTCGGTGTATGCCTGAAACTACGCCAGGGGTCCACCATGGATCCCAGCCCGGTAGTAAGGGTGACGGGGCCTCTCTCTTATGAGGTCTCGACCGAAGATGGCCAGCTAATCCAGAGGCACGTGGACCAACTACGCCGCCGCCTGCTGCCCTTAGATGACCAGGAATCCAGAGAAGCTGATGACAGTGAGGTTGAGCCGGACCCAGAGGAATTAGCGTCGGGACCAGCGGAGTTCGACACAACTGCTGTTCCTGCCCCTAGTTCCACTCCAGCGCCTAACCTTGGACCGGCCCCCACCTTCGGGACAATGCTGCTAGCCACTTCCGAGCCACCCGAGGGACAAGCTGCTACTAGCAGCCATCCTGGCGGCTCCCCCACAGAGCCCTGCCGCTCAACTAGGGAACGGCGGTGCCCAGAGTACTTGCAGGACTATGTGTGTTAGTGCTTTGGAACTATGGGGGGAGGGGTGTTATGTATTAAGATGGCCACAGCTACACTAGCCTGGCCATGTGGTCTGGCAGACCTACTAACCTTCGGTCCAAGAACAATAGCCACTTCGGATCCTAGTGCGGACCAAGAGGTTCGCCCGGATCCTGAAAGGGACGTAGAGAAACTCGGGACATGTAAATACCTATCACAGGAATTGGGTGTGTGTTGGGTGTGAGTGTGGACACGCATATAAGCCGACCTCGGACCGGCTAGTTTATTTTCCGTTGTGATGTTACCTAATAAACTTGAGCTGATTTCACCATGCTGAGCCTCCACACTCAGTACTTTTCAAGAAACTCTGTCAAATGCTTTACTGAAATCTTGATACACTATGTCCACAGCATTGCCAGAGTCAACCATTTTAGTAACTGTCAAAAAAGGAGATAAGGTTGGTCTGGCATGACTTATTCTTTATAAACCCATGCTGGCTACTACCAATTAACTCATTCCGATCAAGGTGCTCACAGACAGAGCATTAAATAATCTGCTCTAGAATTTTTCCAGGTATTGATGTCAAACTGACAGGCCTGTAATTTCCCGGGTCCATCTTTTTCCCCTTCTTGAAGATCGAGACAACATTTGCTCTTCTGCAGTCTTCTAGCACAACACCAGTACTCTAGGAAATCTCAAAGATTAGAGCCATAGGCTCTGAAATAACATCTGCAATTTCTTTTAGCACCCTAGGAACCTTGAGTGACAGTGGATTCAAATTGAATTCTACAGTTGAGAGTGGCAGTTAGGAGTGGTAGTTAAGAATGACAGAGGGAGAGGATCAAGAAGGATCCTGAGGTAGGGAAGTGGGACAAGTGGCCCTTCCCTGAGGGAAATAGCTCCTATTAAAGGAGGGTGATCCCTATCAAGTCTGAGGAAAATAGCTTCTAGTAAAATGGGGTGGTCCCTATCAAGTGGTTAAGAAGGAATATTGCAACTTGTGTGAATGTTCCTGCCTTCACCAGCTTAAGTATCTTTGAAACAAGGAAGCTTATGCTTGTTTATTTAAGCAGAAACTGCCAAGAAATTTCTCTCCTCAGTTTTAAAGACCTGTCTGTATAACTAAACAGCTACTTGTTTGTGACAAACTATCTATTGTTTAGTATCAGTATCAGTATTCTTTATTGTAGTCATAGACCAGCATAACACAAAACAAGTTATTACACCTCCATGAATTTCAGTTAAAAATGTGATACCAATATACATTAAAAATTAAAAGAAATTATATACAGATACGATATATAGATACGATAATTTTGAGTGAGTACATACAACAGATGCAACAATATTGTAAAATTAATATACTATTTATGCCAAACCAGTTTGTGTATCAAGTTAAAAATATGTTACTACTATACATTGCTAGTATTCATTGTTATCTAAAATATTCTGTCGGGCTTTGCAGACTGCTGCACAAAATTTTGTAGTACATGCTGTGACCTGTGCATTTTCTCCCATGAGCAGCATTCTAACATATGCTTGATTTGAGCAGCCTGGATTTCTGTTAAGCAAAGGGGATATATACTTTGAGTGGATCTTTGGATGGAAAGGGCAATGCAGTGGGACATGTTCTGTTGTTTCTACCTCTCCTCTTTCACATGAACAGAATCTCTCATCCAAGGGGGTCTTTTTATATTGCCCCTCTACTTCTGCTGTAAGGAAGACTTGCCATCTAGCTAGAGAGAAAGCCCTCTGTTATCTTAGAATCTCTAGTTGCAATAAATAAGCAGCTGGGGCGACTGCATATCTGAATCAGGGAGAGGCCAGAAAAGTTGGTGAACTCCCTACATCGTGTTGCCGCTCAGTGTCAAATGACTTTGCCAATGCCTTTGCTTGATCAAACCCCACTTTTAAAATTAATTGAGGGGAGAGTCCCAAGGCAGCCAACTTACCATTTATAGCCTTCTCCCATGATGATTTAAAACTGGCCTTAAGAATAAGGGGGGTTAATCCCTCAGGGTCATAATTTAATTTTAGCCATTGAATTATGGAGGCTAGGGCCACCCTGGCCGATACTTTAATCATGGCCTCCAACCTCAGGTTTGCATTTGGTACCCACTTAGACATTTGAAGGACTGTTCTTATAAATTTTGACTGAACTAACTCTAATGGGGCAAAATAAGAAAGTGGGCACCCAAATATTGTTCCATATAAAAGTTGGGCTAATGTTTTAGTCTGAAAGAGTTTGAGAGTGGCAGGTAGATAATGCTCTCCCTTAGTACATAGAAATTTAACAATAGCTTGGGCAGATTTTTATCCTATTTCTGCTCTGTGCTCACAATGAGCCTTCATCACTCCAGTTGCTTGCATTACCATGCCCAAGTACTTAAAGCTAGCCATTTGTTCAATCTTTTGCCCATCATTACTCCATCCCCTTATAGTTCCCCCCCTTAAAAGCCATTATTTTAGTTTTTGGATGATTTATTTTTAAATGTTCATTGCTACAAAAGCTTTTAAGGCCCTTCTTAAACCCACTGGGGTTCTGGAGAGAATTACTGTGTTGGTGTACATCAGTATCGAGATTTTACAATTTGATAGTTTAGGAGGAAGACAGTCGAGGCTGTTTATCTGGCTTACTGTACTGTTGATATCAAAGATGAATAGTAATGGGGCCTTGTTTCACTCCCTCTGATGTTTTAACAGGGTTCGACAAATGCCTGTTCCTGTCACATCGGACCTTGGGAGAAGTATTGGTATATAGGGCATAGATTAAATAAAGAAGCCTTCGGTCAGTGGACGTTGCCTCAAGCTTTTCCCACAGTTTTACCCTGGAGATGGAATTGAAAGCTATTTTCAGATCTATAACAATACTGGACTCTTTGAGATGTATTTTTCAACTAAATGCTGCATAATTAAGCAGTGGCCTAATGTTGCTCTTCCCACCCTGAGACCTGGCTGCTCTTTTGCAGTAATGTTTTCCTGTTCCAATAAGTTCTTAAATTTCTTCGATAGGTGGTTAGCATAAAGTTTGCTGATGGAACTGAGCAGGCTGATCTATTGTTTATATTTATACAAAGTTGCTTCATTCCTGTTGCCTGTTCTTCTAAGTCCTAAATCTGAACATTTCCCCTCAAAAGTGAAATAAAGCCGTTTGTTAGTTTTATTTATTTATTTATTTTATTTCATTTATACCCCGCCCTCCCCGCATTGCGGGCTCAGGGCGGCTTACAACCATAAAACACAAGGTGCAATAAAATACAATAAAACAGTTTAAAACAATTTACACATGGGCCACGCCCAAGGATCCCGCGTGATCCCTCTCACGTGCCATGATCAGCCAAAGACAAAAGAAGGATGTTAGTTGGTCCCTCAGTTCCCTAGGCTGGGTCAACATATATCTATATAAAGGTAAACAACAGGGTGGGACAGACGGAGAAACAAAGAAGAAAGAAAAGGGGCTGCTCAGCCAAGAAAAAGAAAAAGGGGACATGGGAAGTGGGGGGGAACATTACAGCATCTTACCCTGTTCACACAAAATTGTGAAAGTGCCTATTGAGAGGATATCAACATGATGGAACTGGGGGTGGCTGGATCTCTATATTAGGGATGATCATTCAGAGATCAATAAATCAGATGAGTGTCAATGTGGACTAGTGATCTGAACATTGAACCTGGGGAGATTCAAGTTCAAATATCTGTTCATCATTAACATGCTGGATGACAGTTTTGGATGGATGTGGACTTGGGGTGGTTTCTGTGTTTCAATGAAAGAACAAAGATTTGTCAACATGGACTGAATTTAGCTTCCCAGAGAATGCACTGTAAGGTGACAACATATCAGCAATAAACTAAGCTAATTGCCTGCTTGCATTCCTTGGAGGATACATACATACAAGATTGGACCTTACAGCATGCCCTGAAAAATCTGCTTTCCATCCTTCTTAAATTTTATAACATCCAGCTTGATAAAGAGTTCTGGTGAGCTTGCAAGCTTGCACAAAAGTGTTACCTGGATTTTGTTCTTGTTTTTGACCTTAGGCCAGTCATCCTCCTCTCAGCCTAACCTAACTCATATGGTTATTGTGAGAATAACAAGGAAAATGGGATAGCTGTGCATGCTGCCCTGACATCCTCAGCTGAAGGATGTGATAAAAATAAAATAATAACCTCCTAATATGGTTAATGAGGGCTATTTTTACAGTAGTACTCATCAGTACTGAGTACCAGCCCCTTTAGGGAAGGCTGTCCTATGTTCTGAGGGGGAATTGGTGGAAATCAGTGCAACCTTATATATGAGTACTGATACTGTTGTGGATTTTTTTTAAGAGTGAAAAAGTGCTATGCTTTATTCTGACTCAGTGTACATTTACTTGAATCTAAGTCCCCATTGATTTCAGCAGCACTCACTTCCAAGCCAAAGCATTTAGGCTGTCAGCCGTAATCCCTTGTTTTGTGATGATTGATGTTTTCTTCATATGAACAAAGGCAAGCAGCACTGAGTATTGAACAGGTTATTCAGTATGATTTCCATACAGTTTGTTGTGAGAACAGCAGACACAATATGAGACACCTCTGTGTTTAAACAAGTTAATATTGATTACAGCAACTTTCTGGAAGTTCCAGGACAGATTTAACTGGTGCAATCAACAACAAAACGTGTATCTCATTCCTCCTTGCCATTTGGGCCTAGCTCCTGTTGTATCCTTACTCTTGAAAGCAGTGTGCATTTTGCTTACAGTATTGAAAAACTTCTGTAAAACAGCTTTAAGGTAGACTGCTGAAAAGTACACTAAAAGTACAACACAGTTTGTGTGTTCTTTATTTACAAGAATACATTTTTCACAAGGAGAGTGAAGTTTATCTTAAGTCACATTAAGTTGTTCTGGACGTCCCCTCTGCTCTGCTTTCCAGAGAAGGAGTTGTTCTTTATTACTGAGGAACCCAAAAGCATGGAAGGCTCTAATCCAAGCTGCCAAGGAAAAGAACTCCGCTTTGTTTTGGAAGATGGTCTCCAATCAAAAGCGAAATAGTACCTTGACGAGGGAATCTTATATTCCCCCTGAAACCTGGATTTTCCATTTCCAGAACTTGTACCGTGATAATCATACCCCCTCCTCTATGTCCACAGTTTTCAGTGACCTGCCTAGCTGGCCCTCAGTCTCCCCAGCAGAGATCTCAGCACTGATAGGCCAACTTAAAAGAGGAAAGGCCCCCGGCCTTGATGGAATCCCTCCTGAGTTTCTGAAGGAAAATATGAATTGGTGGGCACCCTTCCTAGCGCACCTTTTTACCTATATTGATAGAACAGGGAGGGTGCCAAGTGAATGGGGGGAGGCGGTGGTTGTTCCTATCTACAAAAAAGGTAATCAAAAAGATCCTGCAAATTACAGGCCTATTAGCTTACTAAGTGTCATTAGCAAATTATATGCCAAACATCTTCTGGAAAAATTTACACATTGGCTGGAGAAAGAGGATATATTGAACCAGGAGCAAGCTGGGTTTAGGCAAGGTAGGTCGACAATGGACCACTGCCTTCTTCTTCGGCATCTCATTGACAAATACTCTGGCAAGGATGTATGCTAGCTCCTGCGCTTTTTAACTTTTACCTCAATGATGTTGCTGGATATCTAAATGATGTAGATTTTCACCCTCCTAAACTGGCTCAGCGCTCCATTACTATACTTTTATATGCCGATGATGCTGTTATTCTTTCTAGAACCCCAATTGGATTGAGAAGGGCACTTAAGAAGTTCGCTAGCTATTGCAGTGATCAGGAGCTGGATATTAACTATGCGAAGACAAAGGTGATGGCCTTTGGCAGGAGACCCAAATTAAGAAAGTGGAGTGTAAACGGCCAGAATCTTGAACAGGTAGCTAGTTTTCGCTACCTAGGCATGATCATCCAAGCCTCTGGATCTAAGACTGCCCATAGCCAGGCAGCAGCATGCTCGGGTGAAAAATCCTCTCACGGTATACTTAAGTTTTTCAGATCCCAAGGGGGATACTTTGTACCAGCAGCTATAAAACTTTTTAAGGCTAAAACACTTGCCCAGATGCTTTATGGTACGCTGCTTGGAGCGCCTTCCTCTAGCTATGCCCCCTTGGAGCTAGTTCAATCGAAGTTTTTAAGAGCAGTGCTTCAAGTTCCTAGATGCGTATCTAATGCAATGGTAAGGCTAGAGACGGGCATGCTGAAGGTCGAAGCCATGATTGCCTTACACTCCATCTTCTATTGGTTGAAGATAAATTTAAATCCGTGTGGACTAGTGCCTCTGATTCTGACTGATTCCTTTGAATCTGAATGGCTGGTCGCTGTTAAGCGAAAAATTTCACTCTTGGGGTATTCTCCTCAAGCGCTTTTGGAAATGGGTGGTGACCGAGCTAAGTTAGAAATTAAGCAGAGGATCAAGGACACCAAACGCCAATTAGATCTACAGGTGTCTCCAACTTTTATAGCGCCAACTAGTAATAAATACATTGTTGTGCAGGCCCCATATTTAGATGTTCTGGAGTCCCGCAAACTCAGAAGGGCTTACACTTTGGCTAGATGCTCTGCCTTACCTTCTGCAGTTCTTGAGGGCAAATTTAAAAAATTACCCCGAACAGAGAGGTTATGTATGTGCGCGTTGGGGGAGATCGAATCTCAGGAGCATGTATTCTTAAGGTGCCCGTTATTTGAAGAGGCGCGCACAAAACTCATTGAGCCTTTTTTGGCAGGCACTTCTGATCAGGATAAGATGGAGAACTTGTTTTTTAACCTTGAACATACAGCGCTCCATCAAATTGCGAAATTTTGCTCCTTGGTTGTAAAAGCTCTCAGTGCCCTGGTTGTCACTCAGGTTAGGACTATTTGATTTTAACTTTTACTGTTCCCAAATCATCTTAGTTTATTTCCTTTTACCGTGTTTTATTGCAGTGTAATTTTAAGTCTAGTTTTAGTGACCAAAATTATTGTACAATGTTATTTTTTAGTACCTAGTTGCATTTTGGAAATTTTACTATTAGGCCATTGTAATTTATTTTTACTCCTATGGTTTTATATTGCTGGCTAAGCGCCGTAACAATAAAATTCATTCATTCTGAGGAACCCAAGGAGGATGTGGAGCTAGTCTGGTTCCACTAATGTTCTTCACTAAGAACAGATAAGGAAGGGCATAGGGTACTGAGATTTCTCATAATATGAACAAATAGTCCAAACAAGTACGGAGCTTCCATTTGTTGGTGTAGGTGAGTGCTATTCTTCCATCAACACAGCTACTCCCCCTCCCCATCCCCAGAACTCTAAACCTGGACTGAGCCTTTGTTTTGAACTCTAGTTTGTCTCTGTGTGTCGGGAACTCTCTCCATTTAACCCATGCAGTTCCATTGGTATATCACAGGTAACAGGAGTTAGTTTTTAATTGCAGCTGTCTACACAAAAAGGGTAGAGGGTTACGGTGTGAGGTGCATGTGCGAGCCTGGCAACAAATTGGCAACGTACTTGACCATGGTTAAGTAAACTGTCTCAGTGCAGCCTGTGCGTTCATGAAAATGTTATCCGAGTGTCTCTGGCTGCTTGTTTTCCCTGCCTTTGCTTCAGAACACTGTTTTTTGGAGCATCTATGCAGTATCATCCTATCATTGTCAACTTTCCAGGTTTTCTCTGTCCTCAGTACACTCTTCTCAAACCCACTTTACTGTGAGCTTTCCAGAAAGAAAGCAGTCCAAGCATGTTAGTGTGTCATCTGGATGAAAAAGGTTGCATTTTTTACAGTCCCACCAACATCTGCATGATTTTCCTTTGGTCAGTGTATCATGGCTGCCATTTTCCTTGCCATGCCACTTGGAGGGCTTTTTGAGGGCTTTAAGAAAATCAGTAATTGCTAAAATACTTTAGTACTTACCAATTCTTTAAAAAGTCCTCTAGTGATGAGATGGGGGAAAACACAAAATGGTGGATGATGGAGGAAAATGTGCAGAAAACTCCTGTTTGGATGCTCTGTTGCTAGTGTGATTGCCTCTGTGTTCTTTGTGGCAGTGAATGCAAAACAGAGGACCCTCACCTTGTGAATGCAGCCTTTTCTGCCTGAGAGATTATGGATGTTTCTCTGCTAGGAGAAGAGCAGATAACTCTGGGCTATTAAATAAATTGAACATGAGCTTCCTTATTGGATGGGGGGGTACATCAGCATGTAAAGTATGTTTGAACAGTACTCTAAAAAGGCTTATGAATGAAGATTAAGAAGAATATGACCATAGTCTGACATTGGATTTATCTTGCCAATCAGTTCTATGCTGCCACACATCCTGCTGCAGAACTGAGTATTTTCTATTCTTTCAGATCTTATTAGCAAGAAGCTGTCTTTAATCCCAATAGAGAAGACTATGTGCAGTCTTGCATTAATGCTGTTATATATTTCAGCACTGGGTGTATGCATACCTGCTTACTAACTAAAGTCCTGCGGTGAATACTGCAGAGAATGTGACTGATCAGAGGTATATGTGGAAAAAATGCCGGAGGATGCTTGGCCACTTAGTGGTCTTAGACAGTGGCCAATAGGGGCAGCTACTCGGTCCCCCTGCCTGGGGAGCCTGACCGCCCGTGGCTCTGCTCTCTGACGGGGGGGGGGAGAAAAAAAGGAGCAGGCTCAGATGTTGCCCCTCACAGTTCCCACCTGTTTTGCACAGGGTGAGGGATGCCCCTTGCCTGGCCCCAGTGGGGATGATAGTGGGGGTGGCTATGATTCTGGCTCCCCCAATCTAAGGCCCAGGGCCCTGGAATCACTAAGAGCACCTTTACTCCTTAGTGCAAACTAGGCCAGGTGTTTGTAGATCAATTTGCCTTCTCTGGCTGTACACATATACCAGCTCTTTGATAATATTACCAGAACGGAGGAGGAGATGTGGATAGCACTGAGAAAAAAGGGTCCAACCTAGCTGGCACTCCCAGCCTCCCATCCCATCATCCCATCATCAGTGCTACCTTTCTGCTGTAGTAGGGCAGGTGGTCCTGTGCAGTTCTTCTCTAGGGTCTTTTGTGAGTTAACGAAAGGTTCAAAATCTGCTCAGCTGCCAATATACAGGGCTGATTTCCAAAGCTGTGCTGAGCACATGCTGAGTCCTGTTGCATTCCAAAAGCTTCCTTGCAGCATTGGGTCACTGGGAATAGAGCTGTACTTGAAATGGAACAAGTCTCTTTGTAAAAGCTGGTGAAATTGTGAATGTTTGTGGTTTGTGGTGGGGTTAGGGATTTTGCAGTAGTGTTTTTGTAAAGGAAGGAAGAAAATTAGGGAGGATGGGTGAGTGTGCACATTAAAAATGGTTTCTGGGATCATCCTTCAAATGTGCATTGCAGGAGCAGCCATTGTGTAGCTAGTAGCATGATAAAGGGTGAATCTCTTTGCTTCTAAGCAGATTCTTGCTGCAGTGCTAGGAATGGTATGCTTTGCAAGCACTGCACTGCAGCAACAAAAGGCTGATGTCTCAAGACTATTCACAGCCTTAAAGATTAAAGTGGAGATTGGTGTGTGTGTGTCTGGGGGGGGGGGAGAAGTGGCTGCTCTTTTTTTAAGGCTATCTTGTCCATGCTCTTTGTGATCTTTCTCTCTTCTCCCAACCGCCCTCCTCTGCCTGGCACGGATGATTACATTTTGGATGATGACAATACAAATTCCTGTCAAAGCAAATTAAGAGAAATTAATATGTGGGGTTTGAAAAGGCTCAGATCTCTGGAACTGTTCAGAGTACAAATTATGAGTCATGCAATCTTGCCTTTCTCTGGCTATTTGGGAAGCAGTGAGATGAAAAAGCCCTGGATGCAGGAGTGAAGAAGGGATTGTTTGTACTTTGCATTTCATTGGCAGCTATGTTTGTAGAAAAGGCTCTTGGCTTGCAGGTCCTGCCATGGAGAAAGAGGATCATTTAATTGTAAGTGTGGAGCAATGCTCCCTCTAAGCTGTAGAGTCTTGTGAGCAAAAATTATTCTTTGTGAGCTACTGGCATTAAAGTTGTGAGTGAGCAATTTGGCTACTGCATAAATTAGTTTGTTCTGGAGCCATCCTCCCTGAGCTAAGACAAAAATGTGTGAGCTGGAGGCTAAAAAACTGAGTTAACTCACACTAACTCAGCTTAGAAGGAACACTGGTGTGTGTATATATCCCACTTTCATTCAAACAAAGAGGCTAAAAAAGTCTCTCTAGCTGCTGTGACTGCATGCTTCCCCCTTTCCTGCTTGGCTTACGCATAGATTAAGTTTTGCATACCGTTGCACATGTCTTTGCAAAACATCCACACAAATTTGTCCTGTTTTATGTGTAAAATCTATTTCTTTGTTGCTCAACGAATGTTTCACTTTTAATCCCTGGTCTTTTATTGACTCAGAATGGCTGGAAAGGGGAAACAAAACCTGAAGGTCACCAAGTCTAACCTCCTGCATTAACACAATTTACTAAGGAACATATGTACCTAACAGTAGCATTAATTTAGTTCCTGTGATATAGAATTTAATGTATCATATGCAGAACTTGATAGAATGTTTGACAGTCCACACAAAAAAAATCAGTGAAACATACCTGTGTGGCTTAATCAAAGAACATTCATCAGGAAGAGATGCTTATTTTGTATCCCTTAAAACTGTTATTACCTTGGCCCTGGATAGCCCGATAGTCAAAGCAGCGTTGGCCCTGACTAGTATTTGGATGGGGGACCTCCAAGGAATACTAGGGTCGTTACATGTTAGTAGGCAATGGGAAAGACCTCTGAGCATCTGTTGCCTTGAAAACCCTATGGGGGTCAGCTATGACTTGATTACACTTTCCACCACCAGAACAGTTATTGCCAATGTCAACTGAAGTAACCAACTGTGCTGGAATTATAGCAGTTAATTATCACTGTGGAATACCACTAGGTTACAATATTCTTGGCCATGATAATGCTTTATGATTATGAAGAGTTTTGTGGCACCTTAAAGACTAACAGATGTATTGTAGCACAAGCTTTTATGAAGCAGAGCCCATTTTGTCTGATGCATGAAATATCACCTCAGCTATATGCATGGATACAAATTAGAAAAACAACAAATGTGGTGCCAAAGGCCACTCAGGCAAAGATTAGATCTGTAACATTTCTATCCAGATCCCGTTATGGGAGGGCTGGTCCCATAGGTATGAGGGTCCCAGACCATTCATGGCTTTAAAGGTTAACATCAACACCTTGAATTGGATCTGGAGACTAATTGGTAGCCAGTGCAGCTGCTGCAGAACTGGAGTAGTATGAACTGACCATGAAGTTCAAGTCAGCAACCGACAGCTGCATTCTGGACCACCTGCAGTTTCCAAAGCATTTTCAAGAAATAGACCTATGTAGAGCAAACTGCAGTAGTACAATCTGGAGGTGACCACTGCATGGATCAATGGGGCAAGGTCTGACTCAGACAAATAAGGAGCCACCTGGTGGGCCTGGCATAGGTGAAAAAACACTGACTGTGTTACCATGGCCATTTGTTTATCCAATGATAGCACAGAATCCAACCACACCCCGAGTCTCTTTACAGAGTCTATAGCTGTATCCTTCCTCCTACTGAGAAGAATTTGCAGCAGCCAGACTCCACCCTACTAGGTGACAGCCACACTGCGTGGCTGGACACTTTCCTTCCCCTAAGCCATGAAGCTGTCCTGTACAGGAGGGAAACAAGCAGGCCAGTTACCCATGAGCCCTTGGGCAGAGCTGGCTCTCAGCAACTTGAAAATCATTTCTACCCTATCCAAGCAATAAAGAACAATGTCCCAAATATTAAAAGTATCTTATGATAGTGTTGTTCATTTAACACATCTGTAAGTGTATCCTGCAAAGCTTAATATGTCTTCCACGATATGATTTTACAGCTGGCCAGTTTTCCATGCTGTTTCAATTATTCCTCCTCAAGAATCTATCACAGTAAAAGATATTTCTGGTTGTGCTGAATGTTTCACTGTTCCTGTAGAAAACTCTCTCAGTTGCAACGTTCCAGCATCTCTATAGAAAACTCTCACATTGCTAAATGCAACATAATAAATCTGATGTATTTCTTCAAACACCAAGACTCCACGGAACAAAGAAGTTATTAGTGTCTAATGAGGTACTCACTCCTCTCCTTATCTTGGAATGTTTCAAAACCAATTCCTATGGAAGCCCACTGTTTACTTCCTGCAGTTGAGAGAGACCTGCCCATTTATTCCTACTATCTGCTTCTTGTCATTTAACCAGTGAGAGTAATCCATGAGAGTACCCATCCTCCTATCCTGTGATTTCTAAGTTTACACACAAGCCTTTGGTAAACGACATTGGCCCCGGTCACACGGGCCAAATATCGCGGGGGGGGAGGAGGCATGGCTAATTGCCCCGGAGGAAACTAACGTGTGGCTGCGTGAGCACACGTCCCGGTCGAGGTCCCGTGGTTCGGGAAAAATGCTGATCAGACGGGTATCCTGCAGCACGGCACAGAAGCCGCGCAACGCGGTTGCACTAGCAATCGCTCTTTGTGCGCATGTGCTGTTGGGCGCTGTTGCGCAACTTGCGGAGATGAACAGCGGTGGGCGCCGGATGCCACGTAAGTCCACCGGGAACGCGATCAGACGCCTGTCCTTGGCCCACGGTTTCAGGAAACTAGTACCTCGTAGGTACTAGTTTTTAACTCCGCACTTTCAACGGGGAGCCACGGGTTCGCCACGGGAGCACTGCGCTTCCCAGATGTTGGGGTGAGATTGCACCTGGAAAATCCATGGGACTCCCATGCCTCTCCCGCGGCAACTTTGCCATGTGACCAGGGCCAAACTAAGCTTTTTAGAAATGCCACTGTATGAAGTCTACCAGATCACCCTTGTCCATGTGTTGGTAAACCCTTTCAAAGTACTTCAGAAGCCTGGTGAGACACTACTCCCCTTTACCTGTTTAGCTGGAACAGACATTAGGCTACTTTCTATGGCTTTCCCCTGGATCCCTTTTTAAACAATGGTCATATATGCTACTTTTCCATTTTCGTAAGGGAGGCCAATTTTTGGGCTATGAGATCATTGGTTTTGCATTTGAGTTCCTTCAGAACCTTAAGGTGTATGCCATCCAGACCTGGTAACTTATTAGTTTGTAATTTGTCCATCAACCCCAGAACTTTGCCTTTCGTCACCTCTGTTTGATTCAGTTCTTGTAACACCCCTCCTGAAACAGCAGCTGCAGCATGGGTAACTGCCCCACATTTTCTGCAGGCAAAACCAACACAAATAATCCACTCATTTTCTCTGCAGTTTCCCCATCTTTTTTTCAGCAGTGCTTTTACCCTTTTGCAATGTGCAATGAAAACTGTCACAAAGAATTCACTCAGTTTCTCTGCTCTCCCCGTCTTCCTTTAGCAATCTTTTCACCCAAGGGCCTGTCATTTTCCTTGCTGGTTTCTTGCTTTTGACATACTTAAATAAATTCTGATTGTCTTACTGTTTTAAGGAATATACTTCTTATATTCTCTCTCTGTCCACCTTATCATCAACTTACATTTGTTTTGCCAGAATCAGTGCTTCTTCCCATTCATTTCATTTGGGTGAGATTTTGACCTCTTAAAGGTATCCTTCTTGCCCTTTATGGCTTTCTTGATGTTGCTCCCTAACCGCAATGATATGCTGTTAGGTTTGGTGGTACCCTTCCTAACCTGTGGTACACATGAGTTTCTATATTATGGATTTACATCCTTTCCAAGCATCCTGAAGGGGTTTGACCCTCTTTACTTTTCAGCTTGCTTTTAAATAATGCCCTATATGTTTGTGGTGTTTCCTTTTCTGAAACCAAATGTGTTCTGTTGAACTTCTTGGACAACCTTCTGTTTACATAAATGCCGAACCTAAAAGCCCTGTGATCACGAAAGCACTGTAATCACTGTTTCCAGGTGGAGCAGCAACACTTAATGCCAGGTCCAGTGTCCTGCCATTTGGCTCCTTAGCCATTGTTCCAAGGTACTATAATTTATGGTACCTAGGTATTCTGTTCAGATCTTGATAAGCACATTTATATATGAGTGGATATATCTAATTATGATATTGGGATGAATATATCTAAGTTCTATCTCTCTTGCAGACAATCCAGGGTAAAAGTTACATGGCATGTTTATAGTTTGCCTAATCCATAGGCAGTATTGTGTAACAGAATTTATGAAATGGTTATAAATTTGACATCTTGACATCAGGGATGATATTGATAATCTGGTGCAAATCTGCTCCTGGAAGAGTGCAGATATATCAACAGCCATGCCAGTCTCCCGATTTGGTTCCCCACAGGGTGTGCAGCAAACCTCTGGATTGTTGTTTCTGTATGTAGGAGTACTAAAAAGATCAAAGTAATGCTTTATGACCAGTGAGGCCAGTACTGTGTAGCCAGAGGGTCCCTTACCTATGTGTTTGAAGGTCTTGCCAGCAATGTTCCCTCTAAGCTGTGGAGTCATGTGAGCAAAAATTCTACTTTGTGAGCTACTAGCATTAAAGTTGTGAGCAAGCAATTTGGCTACTGCATAAATTAGTTTGCTCTGGAGCCATCCCTCCTGAGTTAAGACAAAAATGTGTGAGCCAGAGGCTAAAAATCTGTGAGCTAGCTCACATTAACTCATCTTAGAGGGAACACTGCTTGCCAGTCTGACTCCATTGTGTCCGTTTCCTCTTGACTTCAGCCCAGTCGGGCTGAGCAGTCTGTAGTGTTTAGAGTGAGAGGGCTGAACATGGTTATCCGTCTCCCTCCACAACAATGTAGTTAGAACACCATTGCTGTACAGCTTCAGGAACGTGCGGTCCTGAGTTGCTGAAATCTTGTCTGAGATTCATCAGTCTTTAAAAGGTCTTTCATGGCATAAATGATTAGACTCTGAGAAGGGGCATGAGCAGAAGCATCTGCTGCATTCAGGTCACGAGAAGAAACATAATGATGGGTAGAATAAAAACGTTTTTGCTAAGGGAGCTTCCCTTCCTGGCACCCCAGTTCTGAATATTATTTTCTGCCACCCCACTGTGGCTTTTCCCCACAGTGAAAGTATACAAAATGGAAGTAAATTATGCGTCCTACCAATAACTCTGCAAGGTAGGCTCAGTGTGGATGAGAGGCTGAGTTTGAGAGAACAGCAGCTTGCCTAAGACTACCTAGTGCATTTATGACTCTGGTGAGATATAAACCAATGTCTTCTTGGATTATAGCTTGAGCTGTTGGCTAAAAGCTGCAAGCCCCTATGTTGGTTCACCAAAAGGAATCCAAAAAGCAACAAGAGTGTAGCATCTTTTATTATAATCAACTACAAGCCACCACAAGGGGGCAAGCAAGCTTCTGAGTGTCCTAAAACTCTCTTGGTAAAGCTGAAAGGTTGCTTTGGGGTGTTTGAGTTGGTCCTAATAAAAGATGTCATCCTATTTTACTTTCAGCTAGTATATTTTGCCACCATTATGCAGGGTGGGGACAATGACAGGCGAGGGGCACTCTGTTGTTTGGCAGGCAGTAGAGGGTGGATGGTTGGTTATTTGAATATTTTTTCCCCAGTGTTATGGCAGCAGAGCAGTATGGTCAACCTCTATCAAAAGTTTCAGCCCTGTGGATCAAAGCAGGATGGAAAAAGTAACTGGAGCAGCATATAGATTAGGGTTAATTTGCTTGCTTCGTTGTTTGTTGGTGTTCTTTCCGGCACAGTCTCCTGTTTGGCAAAGTTAGCAAAGTACAACAACATGCTGTGCAGTCCTGCTTACTGATTTCAGTATTGGATTCATCCTGTCTTTCTTTCTACACTAAACTGGGGCAATATATTTGTCACTTCTCCGTGTTAAGTAGATTATTTTACACCAAAACTTTCCCCAAACATTGTGCAGCCTTTTGCTGAGATCAGAAAGCAGACTGGGGAAGATGAAAATCCAGTTTTCAGGGGCAAGGTCATTAGTAAAATCTCCCCAAAGCATTGCTTTTGGAGGTTTTTAAAACATTTGAGTGTGGAATGTGATAAAATACTTGGTAAATAAGTGCCTTGATGGGCCTGTTCTTCCACAGATATGCATCGCTGTGAGGCAGGTTAGGCTGAGAGTGTGTGGCTGTCCCAAGGTGCCCAGCAGGCTTCCATAGCAGAGTGGGGATCTGAACCTAAGACTAGGGTTGCCAGCTCCAGGTTGGGAAATTCCTGGAGATTTTGGGGGTAGAGCCTGAGGAGGGCAGGATTTGGGGAGGGGAGGGACTTCAGTGGTGTATAATGCCATAGAGTCTACTTTCCAAAGTGGCCATTTTCTCTCTGTCCACCTGGAGATCAGTTGTAATAGTGGGGGATCTCCAGCAACCACCTGGAGGTTGGCAACCATACCTTGGACTCCCAGATACTTGTCTGACACTCCAATTACTGGAGGGGACCAGAGGTCATTTCAGGGGGGGAACGCGGGGGAACGCAGTTCCCCCGGGTGAGGTACAGGGCCGAGGGCACATGACGAAGCCCCGCCCCCTGCTTCCAGCTGCCCCGCTTCTGGCCCTCATTCAGCCAGGAGGAGGCAGGAGAAGAGGGAGGGTAAGTTGCTTCCTCCCTGCCTCTCCCCACCCCTGCCTGCCTGGGGCCAGGGAGGGCCTTTGCGGGGCTTCCTTGCACTCTGGCCGGCCTTGCAGGTCCACCGCCGGGCCCCTCATGGGGCTCAGCAGTGGAGCTGCAAGGCCGGCGGTGGCGGCCGGGACCGTTGGGGGCGGGGTGTGTGGCCTTATGACACATTTCCGGTGATGTCAGGGGGTGTGGCCTTATGACACACTTCCGGTGATGTCAGGGGTGTGGCATATGCTAATGAGTTATGCTAATGAGTTCCCCTAGCTCTTTTTCTACGAAATGACCCCTGGAGGGGACCACTGCAGACCACAGTGATGATATGGATCTGGCACTGCACGTGCAGGAACAGAAGAATTTGCAACTCATATGTGATTGTCTCCCAGATCCTAGTTCAACACTTGGGCACCCATATCACACTGGCTCGTTGTATGCTGATTTATGACTTGAGTCAGTAAGGGATTAATTGTCTCCCAAAGTGCCTCTGCTGCTGTCCAGTGATGACCCCCTCAGTGATGTGTAGGGCATGTGTGCCTTTTTACTTATTTTTGTTACTGGCATTCTTGATTTTTTTAGTTTCTTTTATACCCTTTTTACATCATTTATAAGTAATGCACTATTTATATGCAGTTGCTGCTGATCCAGGGTGTGTTATGATCCTTCTGCTTCCATCTTTCTTCTTTAAAAATAGAATTAATAATATATTGCTTTAAATTGTTGTTTGTCGAGAATAAAATGGGGAAAGAAGGGGGCTGTAAAGTACTTTGCATATTTAGACTTCGTGCAACGCTAATAATATTGTAATGAGAGCTATAGAAAATGGAGAGGAGGAATCAGACACAGGTTTTCAAACATGGCAAGGCTTAGGGTTAGACAAGACATTAGATTAGAAGATTTGTGAATGGATCTATGCTTTCTAAAGGTAAGTTGTAGCATCAGGGGGCTCTGATTCAGTTCAGAGCGTACAGTGCAAAAGGAGGTTTTTGACCTTTTTTCCTTCCCTGCAGTTCTGTCAACTGAAATTTTATTTTTTTTTGCCTACCTTTTTTTCTTCCTCTTCCGGGGAACAATAGCCTGGGGATGGGTGGAATTTTGATAAATAAAGCTGAATGGTGGAGAAAGATTAAGCTCTGTCAACAAGGTATCACCACGAAGAAGGCCCTATCCCCAGTAGCTGTGCACCTTAGCTCCAAAGACATGGAGGCACCTGCTAAGGCCCCTTATGTAGATCTGACTTCTTGAGCAGGTTCATATGGGACGATGGGAATCAGGCCCGTAGCTACAGTTGGACATTTCAGGGCCTGGCCCCCTGACTTCCTGCCAAGGCCCCCTGACTTTCATGCAGCACCCAGGCCACCCAACTCTGGGCCACCTGGAGCTCCCCACCGCTGCCCCTTCCCCAAGCGCAGCTTGCTTCCCCATATAGGCAAACAGACTGTAAATGCTGCAAAGGTGTTTAAAATTTTATTTTATTTTTTATTTTGTGACGTCAGTGCCCCTGAATTATTTAAAGCCCCCCCCCCCGAATTACAAAATCCTGGCTACGGGCCTGATGGGAATGCTTTCAGCTTCTGCAGCAAACTACATATTTTGTGGAGGCTGGTGTGTGTAAAGGTTTCACTCATGACACACATTATAACAGAACAAAAATGAGTTTCATTCATGCTAGATGGTTGGAGTCAAGCGACATGTGGGACACAGTGCAATATGAAAATAGGCAAAACTGATCTTCTAGCATGATGGTTTATGAGCACCATATTGATGACAGCTTAGAGACATTTAACAACAGCCCTAGAGCAAGTGGGCAACCAGGAGACAAGGATTTTGCTGTGCATTGAGCTGTGTGAGCCATTTACCAGGAATGCTTATTCACTTTTCTCATCTCCTACCGTGCAGGTCTGTCTTATTCAAAGCTGCTTTGGATATATAATTCTTGCAGGGGCTGCTCACTAACCATCTGACAGGCTTTAACACATTGCAGCTAAACAGTGTAGGACTAAGAGATCAAGGAAAATAAAGGATGTTTAAACAAAAAAAAAAGGAAAATAAAGGATGCTACTTTTCCCAACCGACTCCTTGAATATTCAGATCCCATATGTGAGTAAAGCCCCCTGAAGCTGCCTTATGCCTGAGTCAGACAATTGGTCTATCAAGGTCAGTACTGTCTACGCTGACTGGCAAAGATTCTCTAGGGTCTCGGGCAGATCACATCACCTACTATCTGATCTTTTTAAAAATGGAGATACTAGGGATTGAACCTGGGGCCTTCTGTATCTGTATGCAAAGCAGATGCTTTACCATGGATCCCCAGTCCCTCATCCTTACAAATAACATATTTTTTTGTATTGCTGTGGGTGGTCTTTTTAGAAAGCGAGTGTCATATTCTCATTTGAGGAGGACATAATGACATTTGGGTACTCCTTCTCCCACAATCTGGAGGCAGAATATTAGGTCACTTTCTTCCTTCTTTTGAGGAGAGGAGGACCTCCTTCTCAAGTTAAATTCCTGTCTCCTTCGCATGTGTGGTGCTCAGAGGAGTTCCAGTTGCCTTTTGGCCTTTTTTTTGGTTGCAGAGGGTTTTTTAAGGTCATCTTTTCTTTCCTTCTGTACCTTATTTTGTGTTTTTCTTCTCTATTGCCTTCATTGGAGGAGATAAAGGTGTGTGTGGGGGGAACTCTCCCAGTTTGTTTTGGCTCCCACACATCAAGCAGGCCACGTGCTGGATCTTATCTTTGCCTTGGGGATTATGGTGGACCAAATTACTGCTGATGCAGTACCTTGGTTGGGCCACTTTGCCCTGAAAGCCCAGCTGGGTATGCCTAGCCCTCCCTGTTTAGGTGGCAAGCGAATTTATGCTCGCCCACAGAGTCTAATGGACCCAGGTAGGTTCCAGGAAGTTCTGCGGCATCCAATTCCCCCTGGTGGCTTGTTGAATGAGGAAGTGGAAGACTGGCAGGACCGTCTTTCCAAAGCCATCAATGAGGTCGCTCCCCGGTGCCCTCTTTGCCCTCGTAGCAAATTGGCACAGTGGTATTCCCCAGAGCTAAGGTGGATGAAATGGGAACTAAGATGGCTAGAGAGAAAGTGGCGACAAGCCCACGACAAAGCAGCAAGAATGTCTTTTACGTCATTTATGAAGACCTATGAGATGGCAGTGAAGACCGCAAAGAAGAATTTCTATGCAACCTCCATTGCGTCTGCAAGCTCGTGCCTGGCCCAATTATTTAGAATAATTTGGTCTCTGTGTTGCCTCAGGGCATTCCAAATGCTAGAGAATTGGCTATTGGCTGTGAGACATTTGCGAGTCATTTTGCAGATGAAGTCTTGTCACTCCAACGTGATCTTCCAGCCACATTTGATACAATAAGGGAACTGGAAGCCCCTTGGCTGTCTTCTGGTCCAGTGTTGGACTATTTCAGTCTGCTCTCCCTGGAAGAAGTTGACAGGACCCTGGCGGCTATGAAGCCCACTACATGCCTCCTTGACCCTTGCCCATCGTGGCTGGTGAAAGCCTGTGGCAATGAGGTGCGGACTCCTCTGAGGGAGATTATCAATCTGACCCTATCAACAGGAACCTTCCCAGAGGGATTAACAGAGGCTGTAGTCCATCCCCTCCCCCAAAAAACCCTTCTTTGGACCCTATGGTCCTTACAGACTACCACCCAGTGTCTAATCTACCGTTCCTGGGCAAGGTAGTGGAGAAGGCAGTAGCGACACAGCTCCAGGCCTTCCTGGAGGATGCTAATATCCTGGATCTCTTCCAGTCCGGTTTTTGCCGGTTTTTGCCCTGCCCATGGGACAGAGACGCTGATGTGGGGATAAGGGGTCTTGCCTTGCAGTGGCTGACCTCCTTTCTCCAACGTCGAGGACAGAGGGTGGCACTTGGGGGGGAATTATCTCAGCAACACCTGCTAGCATGTGGTGTGCTGCAGGGGTTGATTCTCTCCACAATGCTGTTTAATATCTACATGTGCCCCCTTGCCCAGATTATCCAAAGATATGGGCTGGGTTGTCACCAATACACAAATGACACCCAACTCTGTCTCCTGATGGATGGCCACCCAGACTCTGCCCCAGAAAATCTGGACAGGGCATTAATTTTAGTTAGTGCTTACTACTTTTGGAGTCCCAGAACTGAGGGGAGAAAAAAGTATTTCCTGCCTTCCTAAAGGAACGATGGGTATAACCCATGGAGATGTCCTCCTGACCTCAGAGGAGAAAGACCCTTAATGGTAAGTGCCAATGGGGTGTTTGTATCTTAACATCTGGTAGCCAAGTGCAGAAAGGTGTCCCAAGTGTCTCCCAGTAGGTGGCTGAAAGAGTGCATTATCTTGGCCTACTCTTCTCAAGGGCTAAAACCTCCAGAAGGAATCACAGCCCACTCATCCAGGAGTTCAGCCACCATAACTGCCTTTCAATCCAATGCATCAGTTTTGGGATTTGTAGAGCAACCACCCAGGCAGCTACATCTTCATTCATACGCCATTACAAAATGCCATAGTGTGCAGCAGCTTATGCAGCCTTTGGGCGGCAAGTGCTTCAACAGCTGGTGTGAGAGGAATTGAAACACAGGGCTGCCCTCCCATCTTGGGGGAAGGTTGTAACATCCAAAATGTCAGGATGTCCTCCTGTCCTTGAAAGAGAAAGGAACTTTGGACTTACTGTGAAGGTTCCTTCTATTTGAGGTAGAGGAGGACATCCTGGATTCACCCTTGTAGAGGGGAATCTGATTCCTTTGTGGATAATAGCCCTGTCATGATCTGGGCTGTGCCACCAGAGGCCTACTAGGCCCAGGGAGCCTGGCTAGCAGTAGGTGAGGCTGGGCCTACAACTCCTAGAAGCCCCTGAGAGGTTTTGAAGCCAAAACTGACCAACAGGAAAAGAGGAGGGCTTGGAATAAAAGATCTGGTGCAGCAGGAAAAGCTGTTCTTCTTCCCAGGGGACAGAGCCAGAAGGGACTGAGGCTGCTGTAGGGAAGAGACCCTCATCCTGAGGAAAGGGTGAGTCGTCTAGTGTCACTTGGAATAATGAGCTAGGGACAGTATATATTTAGACGCGTTAGGGCATTTGATTTCTTTTCTTTTCACCCACTTACTGTCATTATTCTGCACCTTGTTGTTTGACCTCCTATAAAATAAACCTTTTCCTTGTTTCACTCTGCCTGATCCTCATGCCTGTTATTTGGCCAAAAGGGAGGTCTGAAGGTCTTGGGAGGGTACTCTGGGCCTTCTCAAGGGAACCTAAACCCAGAGAGGTGGCAGCATCAGGTGACACCCTTCTTGAGTCATGACAAGCCCTCTTGTCTCAATTATCTTAAACTGAAGAAGTGTTTGTGCACATAAAAGCTTATACCTCGAATATAATTTTGTTGGTCTTAAAGGTGCCACTGGACTCGAACCTTTCCCCCACTGCTGTATGTTGTTTCTTCTCTGAAATGAAGTTGGCTCTCTGGCCTTGTCCCATAGTTGTTTAATCTTCAGATTAAGTCCTGTTGGCAGTAACAAACAACGGTACACTTTGTGGTTTTCTATGGAAAGTTCTGGAAGCCCCTGAACTGAAGAAGGAGGTACTCCTCTCCTCAGGAGTAGGAAGAAAGTGACCTAATATCCTGCCTCCAGGGATTGTGGGAGAAGGAGTACCGGATATTCTCCTCTATTTCAAATGGAATCTTTATGGTATGTCCAAAGTTCTTTTCCAGATGGGTTGTTCTAGACTGACATACTGTCCGAGTGAGTAAATCAGAGTGGCTCACTTGGATGCTTTGTTTATACAATCAGGATCCAGAGATACCTATTTTAGCATTTTTGTTTTGTGCCCATGCCTACAGGAATAAGGGCTTCTAATAGGGTTGGGCAGGGCTCCCCCGCTTTTTTGGGGGTTCTACCCACTGCCGGCCAGCTAGCCAATGGGGAAAGCCCTGCCCCCAAGCCCCAACACCCGCAGCCTTCCTGCATGCCCGATCTCCGCTTGGAGATCGGGCATGCGACGCCTTCCAGCTCCCTGCACTTAAAGGGGCCCCTTTAAGTGCAGGGAGCTGGCATTTCCCCACGCGCCCATCAAGCGAGCGGGGGGGCGGACGTCCCCAATGTGATGCCATCACATCAGGGATGCCCCGCCCCCCCCACGAATGCTAAAAAGGAATGCCCCCCAAAGTCCCCTGCTGGGGGCTAAAATGAACTTGGCAACCCTAGCTTCTAATGCATTTCAATTACACTGTCCCTCGTTGGCCAGTTTGGTTCAGTCACAAATCACTGTGTTTAGCTATGGAATGAAGTCCACCCCTCAGAGTTAACAACTTTGATGTGGCTTACATTGATCATTTCCCCCCCAGACTGAGAGAGAGGTTTGAGCTTTTGAGCTTTCTGATCTTCTCAAGGGTTGTTTATTCTCTTTTCTTAGAAGTATAAACAAATTAGAGGTTGAAATTAGTTCAGGAGATATATAATATTGATTGTCGAAATAGGCCCTTTCTAAGCTCGTGCTAAAACCCAAGAATCCTGTGATAAATATCCTTGAAAACTGTTGTTGGGTACAGAACTGCCTAGTCCTCCTTCAGATGGAGGCTGGGTGAGATTTTCTACAGGGGTAGCAGAAACTCATTTATGAAAGGATTCGAAAACCCCAATATCATGATGAGTTGATATAAGATATAGTGCATACATAAACACATGAAGCTACTTCATACTGAATCAGACCATCAAGGTTATTGTCTACTTTGACTGACAACAGCTCTCCAGTGTCTCAAGTAAAGTTCTTTCACATCACTTTCTTCCTGATCCTTTTAACAGGATACGTGGGGATGGAACCTGGGACATTCTGTATGCCAAGCAGATGCTCTACCACTGAGCCAGGATCCCTCTGTTGTGGATAGGAGCAGGACATCAGTGCCCTGTCTAGTATATTTTGTTAGAAGCTTGGTATGAGATACCATTAATTATGTTTATATTTAAAAGGATGGAATTTACACTGATTCTTGCTCTGTCTAATACATTTTATGTCCGTGTGGTGGAAACTCTCATAAGGTGCTATCATATTTAGGCAGAAAGGCTGAGTTACAGAAAAGAATAGGCCATAACCTAGTACTAGAATGCATGCTTTGCATACGGAGATCTCAGGTTCCTTCTTTGGCCTCCCTGTTAAAATATTTCACTGCCTGAGTCTCTTGAAACCTAGTGCCAGTTTGATCAGACCACAGTGAACTAAGTTGGCCAATAGTCTGACTCACACAAGGTTGTTGTTTTTTTTGTAAAACATTTTATTCAGGATATCATCAACCAACTCAAACACTTGTTATAAAATTATACAATTTTACATCCTACCCTCCTCCCTCCCCCCCCCCCCCCTTCCAGTGCTCCAACCTCCTGCTCACTTCATAAAAATTTCTCTTCCTCCCTCTCTTTTTTTTTACCACATATACAATAGGTAACTAATCTCTGTTTTTACGTTTTTAACTTCTTCGATACATATCATTAATCTTCAGCTGTTCTTATTGTTTGATTTTATGGTTCTTTTAAATTTATAATGTTGGTTGTGTTCATCTGCTATATTTTTCTTCTGCACTCTGATAAGTAATTGATTAAAAACTGAAGTGGTAAAATGTGGGCTGAGCAGGGCAGGGGAGGAAGTAAAAAGAAACCAAGTAGAGTCCTAGCTGTCAGTCAGTGCAAGTAAATGAAAGATCTGATCTCCTTTCCTGGCAGAGTTCATGCCAGCAGAGTGGCTGCCCTGTGAGGTGTAAAATTACTGTTCTGGGAGCTGGACACACATTTTGGCACTTTGCCTCTGTGGGGATTAAGATATTTATGTTTCTGTGTTCATTTTAGAGAGGGATCTGATAACGGTCATAACCTGTGGATTGGAAATGAGAACCTGATTTTGGATCTCTGAGTTATGCCATAACCACATTTAGTAATAAGCAGATGCTGAGGATTTTCCTATTTTGATATCTTAATCTGGAAAGATCTCTTATGCTGAATGTGAATCCACGATGGCATAAAAGATGAAAGCAGGCAGATGTCAAACCAATGAATGGGTTTTGATTTGTATAACAATTTGGCTGAATACAAAGTCTGACTAGTGTAAACCTGGTATAGCTGTTGGACTCAGGGGGAACCCTTGGTTGGGAGCAAGGAAACCATCTGCCTCCTGACAATTCTTCTATGGATCTAGGTAATAGGTAATAGGAGCACTTCCTGAAGGTGGGTGGTGGCTTTCCTGCTGTGGATCTAGCTAAGCAGGTATCATAGGAACCAAACCTTTACAAACTCCTCCCCTTAGTCATTATGTGTCACTATAATGAGGCACCCCCCTCAGAAAATTTGTGGTGCATATTATGTCACTCATATATGAATATGAAGCAGAGGAGCCAAGGATTACCGTAAATCAAATATGAAAAGAGAGCAAGTAAGGGAAAGGAAGAAAATGAACCTATGTATTAAAAAGTATGCAGAAGCAAATGATGGAATATTTCAACCAGCAACTGTTTGTCTTAGCTGCTGAAAACGTTGGGCAGATACCTACTGCTCCACCAGTGTTTCGGAGGAGGGACTCTGAAGAACTAAGTCAGATAGAGTTGCCAAGATGAAAATTTAGGACTGATGGAGATATTACCACTTAACAAGTCATCAGTTCTGGACTTCAAATATCCAAGAGATTGTAATGAACTCAAATATGAATTGGTTGATCTTTTAACAAGAATGTGCAACTTGTCACTAAAACTGGTTTCATTACTCAAGGACTGAAGATCGCCAATGTATTACCAAATTTAAAAAGGAATGTGAGGGAGCCAGGAAGAAAAAGGCCCCTTAGCCTGTCCCAGCTAAATGGGTTGTTGTTGTTCAGTCGCACAGTCGAGTCCGACTCTTCGCGACCCCATGGACCATCTCCCGCCAGGCCCTCCTGTCTTCCGCAGACCTCCGAAGTTGGCTCAATTTCATGTTCGTTGCATCGATGACACTGTCTAACCATCTCATCCTTTGCCGTCCCCGTCTTCTTTGACCTTCAATCTTTCCCAGCATCAGGGTCTTCTCCAGTGAGTGCTCCCTTCTCATTTGGTGGCCAAAGTATTTGAGCTTCAGTTTCATTATCTGGCCTTCCAGGGAACAGTCAGGGTTGATTTCTTTTAGGATTGACTGATTTGTTCTTCTTGCAGTCCAAGGGACTCTCAAGAGTCTTCTCCAGCACCATAGTTCAAAAGAATCTATTCTTCGGTGCTCGGCCTTCCTTATCGTCCAACTCTCGCAGCCATACATGACTACTGGGAATACCATTGCTTTGACCATGCGGACTTTTGTTGGCAGGGTGATGTCTCTACTTTTTATCATGCTGTTTAGGTTCGCCATCGCTTTCCTCCCAAGGAGCAGGCGTCTTTTAATTTCATGACTGCTGTCACAGTCTGCGGTGATCTGGGATCCCAGGAACGTGAAGTCTGTCACCACTTCCACGACTTCCCCTTCTATTTGCCAAGGAGTGATGGGGCCGGATGCCACCCCTTCTTTTTGCCAGGGAGTGATGGGGCCGGATGCCATGATCTTAGTTTTTTTGATGTTGAGCTTCAAGCCCACTTTTGCGCTCTCCTCTTTTACTCTGAGCAAGAGGCTCTTTAGATCCTCTTCACTTTCAGCCATTAGAGTGGTATCATCTGCATATCTGAGGTTGTTGATCTTTTCCCCAGCAATCTTAATTCCCGCTTGTGATTCATCCAGGCCAGCATTTCGCATGATGTACTCTGCATATATATTAAATAAGCAAGGTGACAATATACATCCTTGTCGTACTTCTTTTCCTATGCCGAACCAATCAGTTGTTCCATATCCGGTTCTAACTGTCGCTTCTTGGCCCTTATACAGGTTTCTCAAGAGACATGTGAGGTGGTCTGGTACTCCCATCTCTTTAAGGACCTGCCATAGTTTGTTGTGATCCACACAGTCAAAAGCTTTAGCATAGTCAATGAAGCAGAAGTAGATATTTTTCTGGTACTCTCTTGCTTTCTCCATAATCCAGCGAATGTTGGCAATTTGATCTCTAGTTCCTCTACCTCTTCGAAACCCAGCTTGTACTTCTGGCAGTTCTCTATCCACGTACTGTTGAAGCCTAGCTTGTAGGATCTTGAGCATAACCTAGTATCAAAAGGCTAAATGGGTAGAAAGCAAGAAAACACAGATGAACAAGTCTTGCTAAGGAAATATCAGCATGGCTCTGGAAAAGGGTAGTTCTGCTCCAAAGCTTAAAAAAATACTTTGCAATTGTCAGCAAACACATAGATGGGGTAATTCAGTAGACATAATTCAGATGGATTTTCTTTTCTTTTTCAAAGGCTTTTGACATGTTCTTTCGGCAAAGACTCCCAGGTAAACCTAGAAGTCACAGGGTAAGAGAACATGGAAGCTGGTTAAAGGAAGCAGAGGATACAAATAAATGGACAGTTCTGACAAAAAAGGGAAGGATCTGTACTGGGACTAGTGCAATTTAACATTCATAAATGGTCTAGAGTTAGGGATGAGCAGAACCCTTGTTTGCAAAGAACAGCAATTTTTTTGATAGTGGAAACCAAAGTAGACTGTAGAAAGTTTTAAAAGGACCTCACTAAATAAGGTACATGGGTAACAAAATAGTAAATGTAATTCAGTGTGATAAGGTGTGAAGTGATGCACATTTGGGGCAACCCAGACCCCCTCACTTCACAGCTTCAAGAAAGACGTCTTGAGGACATGATGACAGCGTAATAAAAATATCCGCTCAATAGTGGAAAAGGCACATTCTGTGTTAGGGATTGTTATGAAAGAGATTGAAAATAAAATTATCAATAATGGGTGGCCCAGTCCTGAGGGTTATTGTGGCAGAGCTGGCCATCCCTTAGCACAACAGCAGCACTACTGGACCATATCCTAAAGGGATATTGCACATGCCAGGAACCAATGGGTCTCCAAGGGCTGCGATTGTGTTCCCAGAAAGTGCACGTTTGCACCCAAAAGATGTCACAGTGGTATGACAGTGTAGCTGTGACAGACGAGGGGGAACCAACCAACCAAAGAGTGGCAGCCGTGGGGAGCCAACCATGGGGACATATGGAGAGGAGTGGATGCCCACAATGCTGGGCCAGGCCTGTGGCCCCCACTGTACCTCCTTAAAGGTATGGACCTCCACTCAAGTTCATGGAGGCAGCAACACAAGGAGGCAGCAACATCCCCACACACCATCATTGAAAAGAAGCATGCTCACACCCCTTTGCCTGTCTGGGCCCAGCCCACCAAGTATCGTCCCAGGAACACAAGACCAGCCATTGGCACCTGGTGATCAGTGGTGGGGTGCCTCTCAGCATGACAGACAGACTCTGGCTAAGACAGGATGTGGCTGGGGGTGGGAAGCAGGGGTGTGGACGGGGGCCTGGAGCAATGGGGGTTATTGTACTCACCTTGCTCCACGCTGAGGCTTCTTGTACCATGGCTGCTGGCCCAGAGTTCTGCTCTTGGGGGTCTGGCTGCTGCCTTGGCTGGTCCAGGTCGGCATGCCTGTGGGAAGATCCTGGGGTGTGCCAGTGCACTAGGATTTTCTTATAGGCATGCTGACCTGGACCAGCCAAGGCTACAGCTGCTCACTGAGAGCAGAACCCTGGGCCAGCAGCAATGGCACAGATGCCCCCATCATGGAGTAAAGTGAGTGGAATGGACAGCACAGTCAACAGGGTTCCTCCCTCTCTAGGGGGGAATGAGGTATGCCGGAGTCTGCTGGCCCTCTGCACTGATTCCCACCCACAGCTCTGCCCTGTTACTGGGTTGTGCTCCTGCATGGTGTGTGTGTTCCTCATAAGAACATAAGAGACGCCAATGTTGAATCAGGCCAAAGGCCCATCCAGCCTAACACTCTGTGTCACACAGTGGCCAGAAATTCCAGTGCCATCAGGAGGTTCCCCAGTGGGGCCAGGACATTAGAAGCCCTCCCACTGTTGACCCCCCCCCCCAAGCACCAAGAAGACAGAGGATCACTTGCCCCAGAGCCCCTATCTATACCTTGTGGCTAATAGCCACTGATGGACCTCTGCTCCATATGCTTATCTAATTCCCTTTTGATGCCGTCCATGCTTGTAGCTGCCACCACTTCCTGTGGCAGTGAATTCCAAGTGTTAATCACTCTTTGGGTGAAGAAGTACTTCCTTTTATCCATTCTAACCCAACCACTCAGCAATTTCATGGAGTGCCCACAAGTTCTTGTATTGTGAGAAAGGGAGAAAAGTACCTCTTTCTCTACCTGCTGTATTCCATGCATAATCTTATAAACCTCAATCATGTCACCCCTCAGTCGTCCATATATTTAAGCCACCACCATGGGGAGAGGTGCTAAGTCCTGCTGTCATAGAGCCAACTGATGTAGCCCCATGCTACCTGACTTGGCATCTGGCCTGCCTATGCACAAGCAAGAGTTTATATTGGCCACCAGAGCCAGCACTGGCTGTGAGAGGGGTTCAGGTGGAGGCCAGTGGGTACAGGCTGTACCACTTATTGGCTTCCTGTTGCCCTCAGAGTCTTGGGGGCGTGGTGGTTGGTGGGGGTGGATTGCTCTTCCCAGATTCAATGAGTGCCTATGGGCTACATTTAGTTTTTGCAGATGTAGTTCTGTGTAGTTGGTGGGAGGCATTTCCGGGCTGAGATAGTTTAGGGAGCTGAATAACTCCTGACATGCCCCTGGGCCTGCCCCTTCCACTGCCAATGCAGGGGGCGGCATTGGTGGCTCTCTGGAAAGGTTAAAGTAGTTGGGTTTTTTAAATTTAGAGAAAAGATAACCAGGTGGACAATGGGACATCAGTTTATAAAATTATATGGGGGTAGAATCTCGCATAATACTAGAACTCTAGATTACCCAGTGAAATTTATGGTCAGTAGATGCAAGACAGACATACACATTTTCACACGGTGTAGAATTATCTTAAAGCCACGCAGCTTTAGAAAGGACATGGGCAAATCCATGGAGGATAGGTATATTGATGACTACTAGCTATAGCTAATGGAAACTGTGCATTCAGAGGCACTGTACTAGCTCTAGGTTGAATACCGGATCAAGTTCAAGGTCTTGGTAATAACCTTTAAGGCCCTAAACGGTCTGCGACCAGCATATCTATGGGACTGCCTCTCCTGGTACATCCCCCAGAGACCATTACACTCAATGGGTGACAACTTACTAATGATCCCCGGCCTGAAAAGTATCTGGCTGTCCTCAACCAGAACCAGGGCATTTTCAGTCCTGGCCCCAGCCTGGTGGAACTCTTTGCCAGGTGAGATTCGAGACCTGCAAGACCTGATGAGATTCTTCAGGGCCTGTAAGACTGACATGTTCTGCCAGACTTATGGTTGAGGACAACAATGGCTTCCACCAAGACTGACCTCCATCCCCTTTTCCCTTTTCCCTTTCCCTTTCTTTGTCTTCCCCCTCCCTAATTGTTCCTTTATTTATCTTAATTATATGACATTACTTCCCTTTCTGGATAAGGGGCACTATGTTGTGCTCCCTTGCCATCGTGTTTGACTGTAATAGTATTGTTGAGAGCTCATTTTGCTGTGTTGTTATCCACTCTGAGCCCTGTTGTACAGGGGAGGGCTGGCTATAAATCCAATATATAAATAAATAAACTATACCTCTGAATATCAGTCATTGCAGGACAATGAACAGGGGAGAGCTGTTGCTTTCATGCCTTACTTGTTGACTCTCCTAGCTGGTCACTCTTGGCAACAGGATTCTGAATACTTCCCTAATCTAGCAGGGCTTTTAAAAGATTCTGTACCAGCACCCACCCTTTCCCCTAATTATTTCAGTATTGCTTCATCTCCTTTCCATTAGATATGTGACTACTTCATGAATAATCCCAGCCTAAGTGATCTCTGAGTTCTTTCCTGGACATGTTTTTGTGTTGTGTACTCTCCTGATAGTGGCTTCAGGTGTTGGGTGCTGGAATACTGATATCTCACAATGTTTTTACCTGATTTCATGGGTCTGTTCACAAACAGTTTCTATTCACAAATCTTTTGTATTTCAACCAAGAATACTAAAGGTGTTGCCTTCATTAGACTTGATATGCAAAAGATGACCATGTTGATAATCGTGAAAATGGAGACATACAATAATCATGCTTTCTTATGTTCTCTCTTTATCATTGGCTAGATCTTTGGAAACTTTCAGTTTAAGACCTTCATACCTTTAAAGAAATTGCAGTCAAACTGGAGAAATTTAAAAGGAGCAAAGTCAGTGAAAGAATGACAGGATTTGTACAGATTTATTATTGTTTGGAAACTGCATCATGTCCTAACAGTCCTTACAGCCCCCACCTTGAGTACTCTGACCTTGTGTTTTAGAAGACCGGAAGCAGACAAGTGTAAGTTGAAATGGGCTTACATTAAGAAAAAAATAACATTTGGACCATAAGGATAGCTTTGCAGTGAAACAAGTCAAGGTTTCTGATTGCTCATGTTTTTATCATTCAGAAAGCAACGCAGGTAACCATGAGTGATCTAGACACCATTCATTCTTTAATGTGTAGAGTGGAAACCCTCAAGTGTGATTCTACCAATAATTCTCAAAAACATCAACAGTTATGAGGATGGAGAGCCAGTTTGGTGTAGTGGTTAGGTGCGTGGACTCTAATCTGGGAGACCCGGGTTTGATTCCCCACTCCTCCGCTTGCACCTGGCTGGGTGACCTTGGGCAAGCCATAGTTCTGATAAGAGCTGTTCTTGAAAAAGAGCAGTTTCTGTCAAGAGTTCTCTCAGCCCCACCTACCTCACAGGGTGTCTGTTGTGGGGAGGGGAAGGGAAAGGAGTTTGTAAGCCGCTCTGAGACACCTTTGGGTAGTGAAGGGCGGGGTATAAATCCAATCTCTTCTTCTTCTTCTCTTCTTCTAATGTATTTCAAGCTCTTCTTTCTGGAGTCTACAGGGTGAAGAATGTTGAAAGCACTTAAAAGTTTCTACAAAGAGGGATTTTGAGAATTGTAGTAGGCATTCACAAACTAGTATTATTTGTCTAGGCCTGCAGGGCTAAAAACATAAACATTGCTGGAGAAAGTGTTATTTTTGAAACCAGGACAATGGACTGCAACCAGAACAAATTCCTTCCGCAGCAGCAAGTTGGTAAGGAAGTGGGTGGGAATGGCTCCACTCACTGCTGTTACTACCTTTCCTCTTTCGCCTCCATTACATTGCTGCTAAAGTGCCTGAGCTTAGCTCCGCCATTTTCAAGGTGAAGCTTAGCTCTGCCCCCTCCCTGTATTGGCTGGATGCAGAGTGTCTGCCTTCATAGATACAGATCTGCAAAAAAAACCAACCCTGAAATTCCCCTTTCAACAAGATCAAAGGAGGGTTATATTTAGAGGGGGAAGCCCTGGGAGCCCCATGAGTAGTACTCAATTGAGCACACCGTAACATGGATGCTCCTTGGAAGTGCAGGAGTATGCTGTTTTCCGTTTGGAGGAAGAAGAAGAAAAGTGTGGAAGCAGCCAAGGTTGAATTTTAAGTTGTGCTCTTTTTCTGAAGGTCACAGTGAAGTCATCAAACAAGTGTACCATATCAGTTCCGAGATATTCCATGGATAGGTTCTGGAAGAGGGAGAGGAGGGGGAGTCCAATGCGACTTAGCCTTTGGGGGGAGGTCAGGTTGGGGCTTTTGTCATTAAATGCTGCAGGCTCTTCCTCTTGCTGGCTGGCCCTTCTTGCCTTGCCCATTGCATTTACATCTTGATATTTTCTGTTTCTCTGTTGTGATGCTCCCGCACTCCACCATTGTCTTTTGACTCATCTGTTGTTCAGCAGTACAAGTGTTGGGCCCAATAGGAGACTTAGAACACAGGCAACTGTGACAGGGAAGAAAATGGTGTATGGAGATTGTCAGAGCCTTTAAGGAGCTGCTTGGCAGGAGGCTAGGCAGGGGTGTTTTCTAGAGAATAGTGATACTGAGGATACTGATTAACTCCCCCTGTCACATTTCGTTTTAAAGATGCTCTGGTGAGTAATACACAAAATGTTACGGAGAGGTATCTAATTTGAAGAGGAAGCTGTGAACTCTCCAGCTGCTTTCAAAATTTTCATGAGGTAAACATGTAATACCACTTGTGAGACAGGCAGTAAGAGTCCTTTAACTGTAGGTAATCGGAAAGACAACTGGTGCCAGGCTGGGAGCAGCAGGGAAGTGATGTGATAACAAGCATGGCAATTTCAGCCTTCTCTGAGGGAGCATTCAGTCCTTATGACTCAGGCTAGCATGATGGTGGTGATGTAATACAAATGGTCAGACTGTTTCTGTATTGCAGTGAATGTCCAGTATCTGGTGAAAGTCAGCAATGTAAGCGTGTAGGCAATCCCAGATTGTCAGATTTTGTGAAAACTCAGAAATGTACCAGGGTATTTTAGCAGTTGCTGAAATTCACAAAATGTTTCTGAGAGACTATCAGCATTTCCCAGATTTTGGACATTTACTGTTGCATGCACTCTTTATTGTGGTCTCGTATGATAGAATCATAGAGTTGGAAGGGACCTCCAGGGTCATCTAGTCCAAGCCCCTGCACAATGCAGGAAATTCACAATTTCCTCCCCCCACACTCTCAGTGACCCCTGCTCCATGTCTAGAAGATTACAAAAAAAACCCTTCCAGGATCCCTGGCCAAACTGGCTGGAGAAAATTGCTTCCTGACCCCAAAGTGATGATCAGCATTTCCCTGGGTGTGTAAGAGAGGGGCACAAGAACTAAGCACTGATGCAAGCCTTCCTGCCCTCTCTCTGCCTAAGTTCACAGAATCATCATTGCTGTCAAATGGCCATCTAGCCTCTATTTAAAAAACCTCCAAAGAATGAGAGTCCACCATCTCCCAAAGAAGCCTGTTCCACTGAGGAACTGCTCTAACTGTCAGGAAGTTCTTCCTAATGTTTAGCCGAAAACTCTTCTGATTTAATTTCAACATGTTGGTTCTGTTCAAACCTTCTGGGGCAACAGAAAACAACTTTGCACCATGCTCTGTATGACAGCCCTTAAAGTACTTGAAGATTGTTATGATATAACCTCTCAGTCATCTCCTCTCCAGGCTAAACATACCAAGCTTCTTCACCTTTTCCTCATAGGACTTTGTCTCCAGACCCCTCAACATCTTCGTTGCTTTCCTTTGGACACATTCCAGTTTATCTATATCCTTCTTAAATTGTGGTGCCCCAAACTGAACACAGTACTCTAGGTGAGGTCTATCCAGAGCATAGTAAAGCAATACCATCACCTCACATGATCTGGACACTTTACTTCTGTTGATACAGTCCAAAATTCCATTTGCCCTTTTAGCTATCGCATCACACTGCTGACTCATATTCAGTGTATGGTGTACTAACACCCACTAGATCCTTTTTGCTACTGTCATGCTACTGTCAAGACAAGTCTCTCCCGTGCTATAATTATGCATTTGATTTTTCCTACTTAGATGTAGAACTTTACATTTATTCCAATTGATATTCATTGTATTTGATTTAGCCAAGTTTTCCAGTTAAAAGATCATCCTGTATCCTGACTCAGTCTTCTTTTTTGAAAGTACTGAGAAGGCCAATGGCTGTAATAGTAAAATAAAAATGGGGTGTATCTAACTGTTCCATTAAGTAACATATTGAAACCTTTCTCATTCTTTTTTTGATGAGTATTGTGTGTGTGTGTGCTTGTGAGTGTGGAAGTCATGGTAACTTCTGGTGACTCCTAGTGGGGCTAGGATATTTCAGAGAGGTGACTTGATATTACCTTTCTCTGCGTCCCAACCCTGGTATTCCTTGGAGGTTGCCCTTCCAAGTATTTGCTAGGGCTGGCCCTACTTAGCTTCCAAGATTTGATGAGATTGGGCTATCTGGGTCAGGGCAAACCTTCCTCTTTCTTAAGGGGCTGCTTAAGTTGGAGGAAGAATCCAAACCTTACTGAGTGGAGTGGCTGGTTACAGGCCAATGACTTAACTAAGCCCCAAGCTAGATGTGGCTCCTGCTGAAAATGCTGTATTCTTGGTGCTTGAGGGGGGGAAGTGGGAGGGCTTCTAGTGTCCTAGCTCCATTCGTGGACCTCCTGATGGCCCCTGGTATTTTTGGCCACTGTGTGACAGAGTGTTGGACGGGATGGGCCATTGGCTTCTCTTATGTTCTCCCACTGCCAACCCCACAACATCAAATAGAATTTACCTTCTGTTGTGGTATCATGGCATTCTAAAATTCCCTGCTGTGAGCAGCCAGTGATGTGAAACTGGAGAAGGGGAACTGCACAGTGTTGTGAAGTCACATATGAGGTAAGTTTTCCTAGACAATACGGACCAGGAGGGTGGACTTGTATGTTACTACATTTTCTGGCAGCAGCCCTGTGTTTAATCACACATCTATTATCTCTCAGATAGCTAGTGTAATATGTTTATTAGAGTGTTGGACTTGGCCTGAGAAGACCTTGGTTCAGATCCCTGCTCGAATTGGGGGGGGGGGCCCTACAGCCAGTGTTCCCTCTAAGCTGAGTTAGTGTGAGCTAGCTCACAGTTTTTTAGCCTCCGGCTCACACATTTTTGTCTTAGCTCAGGAAGGATGGCTCCAGAGCAAACTAATTTATGCAGTAGCCAAATCGCTCACTCATAACTTTAATGCCAGTAGCTCACAGAATAGAATTTTTGCTAACAAGACTCCACAGCTTAGAGGGAACATTGCCTACAGCACAGCAACACAGTCGACACTCAGAATCTCTCCCGGGTGTCACTGGCTCTTTGTTCTATTTAGAGGAGTTTTGGGGGGCTCCCGAAGCTCCACTGGACCTTCTGGAGGAAGGTCTGGTGCAAGGGACTCGATCCGGCTCCCCCATTTTCTTGCAGAAATGAGTGGAAGACCTGGAGCATCCAGAAGCAAAGAACGAAGCAGCACAGTGATGGCAGCCATCACTGTATCAGCTGTGTACGCCCTGGAACTACGAGAGTAAGCTGAACCTCATCCCTGTTATCGATGAAGCTACTATACTACTACGCTGTAAGTACCTGGAAATGCAACATAGAAGAAACATATGATTTGCCCCTTAAGCCTCTTTGAATTTCAAAAGGACTCGGGAAGGAGGGTGAGACCCCCTCCCTTCTTCCCCTGTGGAGTGGCTGGTTTACATAAAGAAACTTGAGTGAGTCACATATTGGGGCAAAAAGAGACTCTTGTTTGAGCTTATATAAAAGAACTTTAGAATTATTTTTAGAAAAAGAAAGAATGAAAAAGAGTTATTTGAAATTTGATTCTCTTACTGTGCGACAACTTCTGATGACGTCATGTATTAGTGGTGGGAACAGACCAGTCTATTATGTCTGTCTCCAGTAAGTTCTAAGCAGTAGATTTGAGCTGGAGAAACCCTATTGCCTACTTAAAGAGTTGTGACTGTGGACTTTGCTGAGACTCCTTGAACAGTCATAAAAATGGAGGGTCAGAAGTTAAAAAGTAAAACACCAGACGATGTGTCCTTGAGGAGCTCCTCAAAAATCAATCAGCTGCAACTGACATGGGAGGAGATTCAGGACAGGATGGTGGATGTTTTTATTCTGTCCATTAAAGATGCACTAGAAACTGCAATGGATAAACAAGCTGCATCATTAAGCCAAACTATAAACCAGATAAAGGAACTTCACCAGCAAGCAGTGCAAGAAGAGGAACAGGCCCAGCAACAAACTATGCAAGCTGAAGGGGAACATCACAAGCAACTGGATTTAACATATAAAGAAAAGGATTCTCAGCACTTCAAAATGCTAGATGCACAACAAAGCTGCAATCAAGACGATCTAAGCTATAACATAAAAAACAGATCGACTAAAAAGCTGTTAAACCGTTGAATCCCCCAAGCTATACTACAGAGAGGAGATGAAACAGAAGCTAATAACAATGGATTTACCGAAAGACTGGCAAATCTTGGAATCTTCCAAACTACATTTCAAAGAGAAGATGAAACAGAAATACTGGAAACTCTAATCACCTTAAAACTTGAGCTGAGACGACAATTCCTAAAAGAGACCCTCTTTACTTATAAGGAAGAAAAACACAGACTGATGATTTTATTGAAAAAGTGGAATTACAAAAAGAAGAAAAGAAGAAAGTTTTTCAAATAAGACTGATTTAGCGAATCTGTGCTTTAGTGTAATCAACTAAGATGGGTTAGGGGAAACTATTTGCAATTCTAAATTGAATATACATTTGGTGTAGTAGGCATTTTTAAAGTATAGTTTATAATTAAAATTCGGGAAGGTTACTATTTTTGTTGAAAAACTTTACAAACATGTAACATATTAAGTTGTGATGAAATAAGAAACATTTTAAAAAGTTTATAAATATACAGGTTATAAATACAGGGTATAAATGCTCCCATGAACAAAGTTGATTAGAGAAGAATGTTTAGGGAAAATATAATTACAGATAATTTTACAGATGTACTTATAAAAATATTATAATGACTAGATCAATATTAGTCTATAAAGGTTTATTCTAGAAAGCTTAAACAGGATAAACTTGTTTTTTATTATTGTTAGAAATTTGTAGATTGAAGTGAATAGGTAATTTCAAGATATATGCATAGTTAGATTTATAGAACAGAAATATAAAAGGTTAGATTGTAAAATATAGGTTAGTAGTAATAAAAACCACGTATTGAGTGAAAATTGGTTAATAGATATATGTATTAGGATGACTTAAGAGATTTGATGATGCTACTATTGCTCTCGTGTATGTTTGTTTGTCTGTTTGAAGTGTGTTAAAAATAATAACATTTATTTCAGCAAAAGAAGGCACCTGAAGACTGTTTTATTTAGGACTGCAGAACAAAGTTTGAGTCCAGTGGCACCTTTAAGACCAACCAAGTTTTATTCAAGGCATAAGCTTTCATGTGCATGCACATTTCTTCAGATACCGTGAAACAGAATTTTCTCAACCATCACATAAAGGAGGGGGGGGAGTCAGTTACCAGAAAGGCCCAATTAAATACAGAGACAGAAACAAAAATGGAAATTAACAGTCCATACATATAGGTATAGCAGTAAATCATCGTACAGCATAATGAAGATGTTTAATAGATTCAAGGATCAAACAGTGATAATAAGCTTAGTTTATATGGTTACCATTTTGGGGGGTTCAATTCTGGGGGGAAAACAGTGAAGGAAATAAATATCTCTGGGGAAAAGATCAACAACCTCAGATATGCAGACGATACCACTCTAACGGCAGAAAGTGAAGAGGACCTTAAGAGCCTCTTGCTCAGGGTAAAAGAGGAGAGCGCAAAAGTGGGCTTGAAGCTCAACATCAAAAAAACTTAAGATCATGGCATCCGGCCCCATCACTCCTTGGCAAATAGAAGGGAAGTCGTGGAAGTGGTGACAGACTTCACGTTCCTGGGATCCCAGATCACCGCAGACTGTGATTGCAGCCATGAAATTAAAAGACGCCTGCTCCTTGGGAGGAAAGCGATGGCGAACCTAAATAGCATGATAAAAAGTAGAGACATCACCCTGCCAACAAAAGTCCTCATGGTCAAAGCAATGGTATTCCCAGTAGTCATGTATGGCTGCGAGAGTTGGACTATAAGGAAGGCCGAGCACCGAAGAATAGATTCTTTTGAAATATGGTGCTGGAGAAGACTCTTGAGAGTCCCTTGGACTGCAAGAAGATCAAATCAGTCAGTCCTAAAAGAAATCAACCCTGATTGTTCCCTGGAAGGCCAGATAATGAAACTGGCTCCAATACTTTGGCCACCAAATGAGAAGGGAGCACTCACTGGAGAAGACCCTGATGCTGGGAAAGATTGAAGGTCAAAGAAGACGGGGACAGCAAAGGATGAGATGGTTAGACAGTGTCATAGATGCAATGAACATGAAGTTTGAGCCAACATTGAGCCAACTTCAGAGGACGGCGGAAGACAGGAAGGCCTGGCGTGATCTGGTCCATGGGGTCGCAAAGAGTCGGACTCGACTGTGCGACTGAACAACAACAGACATTTTGGGGAAATTGAAATATATGCCATTTTTTTAAATTTACGGAACTGATTTCTCTGCTTTAACTGCATAAAATGAATCATGTACTAGTTAGGTTATATAAAGTGTACCATTTGGCATATTTATAAAATGCAAAAGTACCTTAGTGTGCTCAATAGTACTGTGAGAGAGATATGCAAACTATTTTACACCTGAGTACATATATCTTAATTTTAAAGGTCACTAGAGGAAGGCAAGCAGCAATCCACAAGCAAAAAAGAGACCTGTATGCTCCTTTCACTAAGATGGCAACATCTTCTGGGTACAGAAATGCATGTTGGATTTGAGCATCTAGTATCTTTCTGCAGTATACTTATCCAGTGCTGTGTGGATTGCCTTATATGCTAAAACCACCTTCATGTTAAACATTGCAAGTGAGTAAAACCTTGTTTTAAAATGGATTTCACTCATTCCATAAGAGAAAATATTTTGCATGCGTTTCCCCCACTACTGCTTCCCCAGATCACCAGTTTTTCTGTTCCGAAAAATGGAGGGGGTGGTCTGGAAGACATACTCCCCCACAGTGCTTCCATTTCGCCCTCAGGACTTTAAATGTCTACCTGGTGATGAGAGTTTCTGGAGTGCATTTGTGACAAGGAAATGGAGCACTATTATTGGATGTTATGAAAAGAGCCTTAATATACAGCAAGAGGGAAAAATCTTGGAATTTGAGATGCAGAGTGTTTTAATTGACTCAGTTGGGTGGCTTCTCTTACAAAAAGGTTGGTGCTTGCTTCATTAACACATTGTTCACTGCAGAATACTTGGTAAGAAGATGAAAGAATATTTCATCTCTGCATATAGTGAAAGTTGAATAGAATCGTTCTACTGTTGTGATTGCAAGCAGCTATCTTTCTTTGCCTGATTTCAGTGAAGAGCATTGAACTATGTGTTGGGAAACAATTCAAAACATTTGTTAAGCCTCTCCACTGCACAGAAGAAGTCTGCCTCAAACAGCCGTATATGAAAAATTCCCAGTAAAGAGCCTCTCTTACTGTTAGGCATTTGAAGATGGGCATAATCAAAGCTGGGTATACCCTCTATTTTTTAAAAAAGACACAGGAAATCAATATTCTGTGCTGAGAAAAGCTGGATTTTGCAGCCTGTCTAAATTATCCACATTAAGAGTGCATTCTTTTGTTTTACATATTTGATCACTCAGTGTTTACCATTCTAATTTCGTTAGTTGTGGGGAGGAGCAGGACAGAAGAATTTCTGCTTGTGGAGTGTGACCTTCTTGCCCCCCCTTCTCATTGCAGCCCTAAATTCCTTCTAAATCAGGGGTGTCAAACATGCACCTTGTGGGCCGAATCTGGCCCTCAGAGGGCCCCAATCCGCCTCACAAGGCCCTGGCTGTTTCCTGCTTCCTTTTCCAGTTCTGCTGCTGCTGCCATGTCACAGCTTGCTTTACCAGACTCGCACAGGAGAGATAAATAGGCAAGCCTCTCCTGTGCGATTGATAGAGTCTGGTAAAACACTGGCTGAGGTTGCTCTCCCTCCTTTTCCCAAGGGGAGGGAGGGAACCAGCCAGAGCTTACTTCCTGACTAGTCTGCCTCAATCCTATACAGGAGATAAAGAGAAGCCTTTCTTTCCTTACATTGGCTGAGGCTCCTCCCTGAAGGGAGGGAGGGAGGGAGGGAGAGCTTGCTTTGCTGGGCTGCCTCAGTCGCACAGGAGAAATACCAGGCACTTTTAAGACCCACAAAGTTTTGTTCAAGGTATGATATTTTGTGTGTCTTGCTACAGTGTGTGTGTGTGTGTGTTGTTGGGCTCTTTATGCCAGGGCTTTCCTGGGTGCAACTGGGTTTCTTACCCCTTTTTCACTGTATTCTGGCTCTCATGATCCAGTCTTTCTCAGTAAGAAAGCAATCGAAAATTAAAAAATTAAAAATGTGAACTATTTTAGAGGGGGAATAACAACAAGCCAGTGAGGTGGATTAGGCTGAGAATGTGTGTCCAGACCAAGATCTCCCAGCACATTTCTTTTGTAGGACGTTGTAGTTATTTCTCTGGGGAAGATTATACTTTTGTAGACAAACACATGGCCCCCAATCTGTGTCAGGATGCCTTCTCATGTTCTTAACCAGCACATGAAGCAACTTATGTACAAAAGCTCGCAATGCCCAGCCATTTAATGTTTTCCCCTGGGTCTTAGGCTCAGAACACTGAGCATGAGATTTCTGTAATGAATGTCAATAATCAAAAGTAAGTTTGCAGCTTACAGATACACACCTGAACAGCATACTCAAGATTGCTACAGAACAGACATTTTGATGCAATAATTCAGAGCAAGAGGTGTCAGTCATCAGAGACTGTTAAATAGACAAAATATTGCAAGAGTGCTAGTGTTTTAAGCATGTTTTATGTGAAGTTTATAAAGTTTATATCTCCGCTACCTGGCAGTACATTTTATGACACACATGGCCCAGCCCAACAAGGTCTCATTCATGCCAGATCTGGCCCTCATAACAAATGAGCTTGATACCCGTATTCTAAATAGTGCTTTTGGAACTCCCTTGTCCTCCATGAGCAGTATGTTGGGCCATTTGGGCAATATTGGCAGGAGGAGGCAAGAAAGTCACACTCCACAAGTGGAAATCCATCCACAGAAACACTGCAGTTGATCCTAGCCAACATATGGGCTATAATGTGTGAACAAGGACTGCCTTTCTGTACTGTCATTTTTGTCACTTGTTTGTCCCTGTTGCTTGTCCCTGTTGTTTGTCCCCCCCCAAAAAATGTGTTTTGCGCTCTCTAGTACCGTAGTCCCAGTGGGAGAAAAACTCATGTGGAAAGGGGGGATGAAATGAGTGACAAATTGACAGTGTGGAAGTAGTATCAGTCTGCCCAAATTCACAATCAGCCCTTGTCCATGGTGCTGATTTTGTCTTTGCACAGTCATAACTGTTATACAAAAAGAACTGTGGAACAGGTTCCATCCTCTTGGATTGTATTGCTCAGCATGTAGTATTCCATGAAACTATTTACTCATTAAATAACTCAGGAACAAAAGCCTCTGAGTTGTATATCCCCTACCCACTACTATGTGGAGAGTGTTATTGCATTTTTATCCCTCCTACTTGATGGATATCATAGGGATGCATTCTATATTTCTTTCCATTCTTATCTCATGTCTTAAACCTGTTGAGCTACTTGGTGGAGTGCCACACACAACACTGTATTGCAGAATAGTTGGGAGGTCCTTCAGTTACAATGTTCTCACTCTGACAGTTCTTATTATATGATACAGACTTCATCTATTAACCTAGAGTGCTGTTGGATTGGCCCAGAAGAGTCATTGAAGCAAATTGATGCTTTTTGGATGACTGAGATGGATCCTCAACTCCCGCTAATGGAGCCTCATTGGAGAGGAAGGAGGCAATGTACTGGGGTATGAATTGCACATGCTGTAGAGAAATAGCGGAGATTAGTTTCTTCCAGGGATAGTGTTGATGAAGCAAATTTAAAAAGTGCTTCTCTTGAGATAAATCCTGCAGCCATTTGAACTCTCAGTTTGCAAATGTTTACTCAACTTTCCATTTCTAGTATTTATTTCTGTTTGTATTGGAGGCAAAGTCACTGAGATAGTGCTCTCTCTTTTGGAGGATGAGCTACCCTTGTTCTGTGACACTTATTACCTCATTGCATGTGCTTGTCCCTTTGAACAAAGTCCAGTTCTGCAACAGGAAAAGCCAAGGCATTTGTTCATAGCAAATTTTGCTTATCTTGTGTATCTGCTTACTTGCTTAGAGTTGTGTGTTTTGTTCTTATTGCTGTATTGGGATTTTTACAATTCTGAATATTTTGGCAACTGTTCATTGGGTAGCAGAGATCACAGCCAGTGGAAGATGGATAGACTTGACAGTAGGCTTGTTAGCCCCATTCTCTGTAAGGCTGCAGAAGATTATGGGTTGGGGGGGGGGGTTGTAGGACATCACTCATGTATTTCCAACATCTCTGTATTTATGTAGATTAGAGGCCTGCCTGCCTGCTTGGTTTATTAAAATGAGAACTGAGATGCTCACAAAGCCAAATTTCACTTCGTATACTGCATGGTGAAATGTGCCAAATAACCTGTAGCCTTGTGATTTAGTTTATCTGCTTTATTAATTTGATGTAATTGTGGCAGTGGCCATTAGGTGGCCAAATAAAGACATCACATGTCCCTCTTCCCAGATGAGATTTAAATCAATTAAATTTTAGTTGCTTTAGTCAGTATTTCTAAGGAAAGGTGAAGTGGTGGCTTCTTTGTGCTCTCTGTGAGTCCTTGTGGGACAACAACTTTAGTCAGTCACGTCGGTCATATATTGTGCCATGCAGTAGCTCTGCTAAAGGCTATGACAGCACAAAACTGAGACTACAATTCAGTGACATATTCTTAATGTTAACAGACATTAGCCATTAGAAAAACCTGTACATATCCATGTGTATGTGTGTTTGTTTGTGTGTACAGATTGTCATTTAAACATTTTGTCCATGATTGAAGCCTGCTTTATATTCTGTATGGATTATTCTTGATTTCACTAGAAGCTCACAAAAAATCTAGAATAAACTTGGTGGTACAATTCAAAATGCAATTTATCTTCCTTTTGGTATTATCACCATCAGGGCTTTTTTTGTAGAAAAAGTCCAGCAGGAACTCATTAGCATAATAGGCCACACCCAACAACAAACTCATTAGCATATTAGACCACCGTGCAGCTCATTAGCATATTAGACCACTCCCCCTGCCTTCCCTTGGCTTGCCCGGGTGCTCCGTGGCTGCGGGGAGCCCAGGCAAGGGAAGGCAGTTTAAACTGCCTTCCTTTGGCTTGCCCGGGTGCCCCACGGCTACGGGGAGCCCAGGCAAGCCGGCCCTTGGACAGGCCAGGGGAGGCATTTAAATGCCTCCCCGATCCTTCCAGCCCCCCCCCGGCCTGCCCACCTTGGAGTTGCCGGGGGGGTCACTCTCCAAGCCTTCCCTCTGTAGCCACACAGGCAGAGGTTTTGGCTGTAGTGGGCGTGGCCAACTCTGAAGCCAGCCGGAACTCCGTTCCTGTGCGTTCCTGCCCAAAAATAGCCCTGATCACCATTATTCTAAGCCTAAGATTTAAAAACCCCAGTGTACTTTGAATTGGATAATATCTTTATCCAGACTACTTCCTATATTTTTGACTCAGTATATCTATAAAGGACACTGGCAAGGTGGAGAGAAAAGGCAGTGAGGAGAAATAAAAAAATTTGTAAAAAAAATGGACCTGGACAGCATAGGAAAATGGAAAAGTGTATAGAGAGATGTTTATACAAGTAGTATTTTTTTAAAAAAATATTTTTTACTATTTTCTCAAGGGGGGAAAAAGTGGGATTTGGAAGGGAAGAAGGGGAGAGGGGAAATATAGATTCAACAAGTTTGTTAAATATTATGAATTGTTACGTACAACAAGTAACATCAAATATATTACCAAATGTATTAATTTAATACTTACCTGGCAGGGGAGACATTTTGATTACCTGTATTACATAATTCAAATATAGAAACAATTAATAAAGCATGAATTTTACAGAATTTTGGTTTAGATTCTCTCTCTAAGGAATAAACAAAATCTCTCCTAAAATTAGCAATAATATATTAACGATAAAAGAGAATGCATCTTTAACAGTTGAATGGACTTCTATACTAAAAACCTAAATATTGTCTTAATTGTTTATCTAAATGTGAATTTTATTCTTACTGATTATTTAAATACAAAATAAAATATTTAAATTATAATCAATATCTTCATCATCTTTAATGTGACATTCAAATAATTCCGGAACTAAAAAAGAAAAAAGTTAATTATTCCTATAATATGAGTATTAAGCTTGCCATTTCTGCCAAAATTCATTCAGTGGTCTTTTGTTTATATAATTGGTTAAGTTTGCCAATGTTGCATACTCAGCTAGTTTTTCTTTCCAGACCTCTATTGTAGGACAGTCCTTTGTCTTCCATTTTATTGCAAATATAATTCTTGTCCATCTTAGCAATATCTTTTGGGGTGACGTACCACTGATAAACATCTTGTACCAATTTTCTCTTAATGCTTGACTAGTAGTGAATCTAATACCTTTAGTCCATAGGTTTTCCTATATAGTAATGTTATATGAGCTTCTTGCCAGGATGGTGGCAATATATTCTTTTTGCTTATATCATTCATAACTTTTTGTAATGGTAAAATTATCTTCTCTTCAAAGGATTTGTAGTAAATTTTTGGTGAGTCCATCTGGTCCTGGTGCCTTATCCTTTTTTAGTTTCTTTCTTTTTTTTTTTAATCTCCTGAAAACAGGGTAGCTTTATTAATTTTTTGTTACACCTACGTGACTACAGAAAGGAAAAAATTAAAAATGAGGGGGGGGAGATAAAAGGGGGGAGGGGAAAAATAACAAACTAAAATAGCAAACCCCAGAATACAGACAATACAAAAGAAAAGGAACCCACACTATAACTAAAAACCCAAGAAAGGAAGGTCATTAACAGTTAGTATACAGTTAGTCATTAAAAAATTAAAGCTTTCGTTTAAGTCAATGAATTAAGGAGATTAGTGAGTCCATTTTAGTAAATGTCTAATTTCTTCTCAGTATGCACAAAGACTTCATCCAGTTCGTTCATAAATCTTTTAGATCATAAGCGCTACTTGGCAACTCTTAGCCGTAAGTCATATGCCTCTCTGGCCGCGCCTCCTTCTGCTCCTAGTAGGTCTCCGTCCATCTCTTCCAGGCTGGCTGCCTGGCCTCCATCGTCTTGCTGTTCTTCCTCTTTCGATCCGAAAAACCGCTTCAACCATTCTTCTGCTTTGGCCACCGAGTCGATTTTTTCTCTTTTGTCTTTGTATCTAAACTGCACCCCCTCTGGAAAAAGCCAGGCGTATTGAATCTGGTTGATCTGAAGTGTTGAAATAAGCTCTTTATATGCTTTTCTTTTCTGTCGGACCTCAAATGGAAGGTCC